>NC_089755.1:25130176-25155176 GCF_040412425.1 Macrobrachium rosenbergii
CTGTTAAAAAGCCTTCTAAAGAAAGAAATAAAGACGGAAGTAATCAGTCATTCAACTCGAATTACCAGCATACTGTTGCTAATTTGGAACCTAATCAAGAAACTTATTTGAAACTGGGAAGAGACTGAAGACTTAAACCAGGAAAAAGTACTAGGATAGAACGCGTAGAGAACCCAATATCTGAAGGGAACAAATTAATAAGGTTTGCGGAAATGTACAAGGACATGGATTATACTACTCTCAGTCAGGCAGAACAAAATAACATTAGAGGTAACAAATAACCAGGGTGGCAAGATAACCTTAAAAGAAGGGACAGAAAAAGACAGGCTGAAGTTTATGAAGTTACTCCATGCCTGTTCAAACTGTGGAGAAGGAAACTCTAGGTACACCAATGATGCACAGATTAATAAGGAGAATGAAACCTCAGTTTATGAATCAGAGGTGAGAAGAATCAAAATATGGAGTCACTTAAAAGATATAAAGGTTGATTATGCGAGAAAAAGTCATAGGTTTGCTGGGTGAATATCAAGATACAGCTGCAAAAGAAGGTGATACACTGGGAAATGCAGACGAGACGACCCACAGAAGATATATTCCACGAAATACAAAACCAATCTACATATCTGCTTGTAGAGTGGCTCACTCCCAGGAGGAGATTATTGAAAAGGAAGTACAGAAAATGGAAAGAGGAGGAACAATAGAGCCTTCTGAATCTCCATGGTCTTTCCCGCTTTTGTTAGTTCCTAAAAAGGACAAGAATTAAAGAGTAGTGGTAGATTTACGATATTAAATAAGATAACAGTAACTGATACCCAATGCAGTCTGTGAGAGATCTTATCACATCTATAGGATCAAAGACATATTTTATTACAACAGACCTGCTCCAGGGATTCCCACAAATTCCTTAAGATGAAAAAAGTAAACCGCTGACCGCGTTTTCCATTAGTAATGGCTGATATCAATACGTGAGAATGCTCTTTGGTCTTAAGTCTAGTCCATTAACGTCTGCAAGACTAATGGACGAAGTACTGAATGGATTACTAGGGAAAAGTGTACATTATAATACTGATGATTTGAAAATAGCCACTGACAAGACAGAAGAATGCTGAAGACTTGTCCAAGATGTTCTAAGGAGACTGAGGAAAGGAAAATTGAAGTTAAGATGAAAGAAATGTACTTTCTTTAGAAAAGCAGACTATCCAGGGCATAATTTAAGTGGAAGAGGTATTGAAGTAAATGACTTACAAGTTATGGCAATTAAACCTTAGTGTAGGAAGGATGTAAAATCACTTTTGAGTTTAGTAGGATTCTATCGCAAGTTTGTAAACAATTTTGAGATTATATCTACTTCTTCAACTTATCTTTTTAAAGATTATGTATCAATTGAATGGAAGGCAAGTCAAAAAGAAGCATTTGAAGTACTGAAAGAAAAATTGACAAATCTGCCAATATTAGCGTTTCCTGATTTTAATCAGGTATTCTTTCAAACGACAGATGCGAGCTCTACAAGTGTATGAGCATGTCTCATGCAAAGAGTCAATAACAAGTATTAGGCTATATATAGCTTATGATAGTAAAAAAACTAAATCCCACAGAAGTTAACTATTCGTTAACAGCCTAGGAATCCTTAGCGGTTATAGACGCCTTCAGGCGTTTTAGATACATCATATTTGGCTACAAGATGACCGTTTTCACTGATCAATTCAGCTGTCACAGAGTTGAAGACTCAAAATTTTTCTGGAGGTCGAGCATAATGGTTTATGACTGCTCAAGATTATTATAAAAAATAGAACTGAAGTATGTTCCGGGCAAAGCGAATACGATTGCAGATGCATTATCAAGATATACTCCTCAGGGTGACAACAAATGACAGTCTAGTGGAACCATGAATCAAGTATTCGGATGAATTATACGGAGGAGCTTTCAAAGGAACAACTTATGAAGGAACAAACAAAAAGACAAGGTTTAAAAGGAAATAATTCAGAGTATGTCAAAAACGAAAATAAACGAGATCCTTAAAGAGAAATGGAGTTAAACAAGAAGACTGGATGTCTAACTGATGAATCTAATATAATAGACGGGATATTATGTTGGGTTAGAAACTTGATCAGTAGGCTATCAATCATCCCATATAACGGCATTTAAGAAGATAGTGCCTAATTCTCTAAGGAACAAGTTATTGAACTTATGCAGGATAATCCATTAACAGATCATCCAGGGCCTGATGAAATAGTTAGGTTAGTAAGAGATTACTTCCACTGGAAGGGCCTACATAAGGATGTCATTAAACTATATGAAGAGTTGTAACGTTTGCAATAGTACAAGGGAAGAACGGATAAAGAAATACCTTTAGGCAAATATCCTATCCGGTAAATTCCATCTGATGAAGGACAAAGAACAAGTGAATTTAATAAACGAGTGTGCATGTATAAAGAATGAATATTCAGAAATCGAAGACCTTAATAAACAAATAGGAATTATGTTTAAGGAACTTATAAACATAGAACTGAGCTTAGAACAAAACCCGAAACTATGTAACGAAGCGACAGAATCTCTGCTAAGGAACATAACCAGGGAAACTCTTCCAGGACTTGAAAGAATGTACGTACCACAACAACCACGAAAAAAAGAGGACTTCCTTTGGCCTTAATACCATCTATTATTTCAGGAGGTTTATCAGCAATTTTTGGGATACCGAACCTATTCAACTAATATTTCTCCAAGGGAAAGTTTCGTCACTGGAAGAAGAAATGAGAAAAATGAATGTGAACATACCAGATATGAAAACAAATTTAAGAAATACTCAACAATGATTATTAGAGTTCAAGACCAAGGAAGAAATACCAAGACAAATACCAGAAGGCTTTGGAAAAGAAACCCAAAATTGCTTCCAAACCAAGATTTTAATCTTTACTATAATGAACTTAAAACCAGTAGCAAAGAGGGCAGGAGATGAATTACAGGCTTTTGTCAATAGTTTAGTAACTGCTATCAAGTTAAAGTCTCTCCAAGTTTACTGCCCTTGAAAAGTTTACAAGAAATTATAAATGCAGCAGTTTAAATATCTAAAGTTTTCCTTTTTCCCACTGAACTCACACACTTTGTACTATATATGTATATATATATATATATATATATATATATATATATATATATATATATATATATATATATATATATATATATATATATATATATATATATATATATATATATATAGTATATAATATTAATGGCGGCTGATGATACTTACATGAGCTTGCAATGAACATCAATTCGAAGAAAATGTTTGGTATGTACTGGCACAATATTGTTTATGTTACTGTTTTAAATAAACGATAATAAAAAAACGGACAAATCATGTATTTTCTTCAAGGATTACTGCACTTGTGGGTTCCAAATTTCCCAAGCAAAACCTAAAAAATCTCCAGTGCTTTTTCAGTCCAAGGAGGGATAAACAGAACTGCAACAACTGGAAAAGCCTTGAAGATATTTAAAGTGTTGCCAGTGAAATGTGGAAGCCACATGTGCAATAGCACTTGAGGAAATTGAAGAAAGGCTGAGCCAGAAAAAAATGTATTAGACCAAATGATACTGACACATAACTATGAAACAACGCCACATTTGGCAAACAGTTCGCTACTGCTTATTCTACAATTGTAAATATAATAAACAGTTCTTTAGTGAAACATGTGTTTAGAAATTCTTTATAACTGCAATTCGGCTCTCTATTTTACACCAAATTCCTCCATAACCTCATCATAACAATATGTCTGCATTGTAAAATCTCATTTTAAAAGAACCGTACTTACTGAGTTAATCATATTATTCTGGATTGCTTTTGGTAATCCTTTAAAACGGTCGCAGTTTTAAATTTTTTTCAGCTTTTCGTCGAATTCGGCCAGAAAATATACTAACTCAGTATAATTATATCTATTTTCAGATGATTCACTTTCGTTGTGGCCAAGAAAGACTTATCAAGTTGTAGATCTACTTTAATCTTTCCAAACTGTTTAAGATCAAAATAAGCGTTTATAGTGGCTCAGATTTTTCAACGTGCAACTGCAGTATGGGTATTATTTAAATCTTCGTATCCTTTACTTACTTCGCTCCATACTGAATGTTCTTTTGAAAATAATATACATGTCAACAATAGAGTCTATTTGTTGCATCACCGCCACATAACCAAGAACTACCATTATAAAGTTCCTAGTTAAACTTCCTTGTGAATGTTTTTGTTTACTTTTGGCAAATTCATTTCTGGTGTGGGATTGCAGGGTTTTAGCATTAGTTCACTAACGATGTCAACATCGGGTTGGTAAGACATTTCCAAAATAATATTTGCAAAACAATAAATAAACTTCTCAAAGAGCTTAAAAGCGGTCATTGGAGAACAGAACAGTTACAGGACGTGTTTTAAAATCTTATTCTTACCCTAATCCTGAATATCAAATAGAAAAAATAAAAATTTTATAGATGAATAAATTCATAGCAAAATTTCCAATAATGTCAAAAAGTGTTTTACATGAGTAAAGAATATGTAAGACCTTTAACCAATTTTGTTAATTGGCAATTGAGTCATAAAGCGCTACTTGACATCTACTGGTGGTCAGATGAGCTCAAAGTCGTCAAGTGAATGGTGATCCATAGAATTACAGTTCTTTTTGAATGACCCTGTACGGACCCTTTTCGGTTACACTAAGTAGTCGCGAAAGCATTTCTAAGACCGCTTATCTTGGCTATGTGTTAGAGATCCAAGACCTGAAAAAATAAGTTTTCGTATTTTTTCACAACATAATGTTGATATTTATTTATAAGAGATTCAACAGTAAAAACTTTTTTAAATGTATTTTATAAGTAATTATAAAATACAGTGTTCAGTTTTGCATGATTCTTAGCTGAGAGTTATGACCTATTGTACCGCTACGAAAGCGGCGAATGTAATAAGGATTATGAATTGCAGGACTAAATTTCAGTTTTTCATTCTAAATCGCCAATTCTGATCTCATATTTAGCAAACAGTTTCGTGCAAGAGTTAGCGCAATTATTTACTAGGTTGCATTTGATATTTATTTCCGTTACCTTATCATAAGGATTTGTAAAGGCATGCAATGGATGCCTTGCATTCGATGCGAAATCGCCCCATATGTTTATATATATATATATATATATATATATATATATATATATATATATATATATATATAT
This sequence comes from Macrobrachium rosenbergii, assembly GCF_040412425.1. Taxonomy (NCBI): domain Eukaryota; kingdom Metazoa; phylum Arthropoda; class Malacostraca; order Decapoda; family Palaemonidae; genus Macrobrachium; species Macrobrachium rosenbergii. Next base: position 25,135,385 of record NC_089755.1, read on the forward strand.
ATATATATATATATATATATATATATATATATATATATATATATATATATATATATATATATATATATATATATATATATATATATAAATATATATATATATATATATATATATATATATATATATATATATATATATATATATATATATATATATATATATTGTGTGTGTGTTTTGTATATACTGTGTATATATATAGATAAATAGATAGATAGACAGATAGATGAATAGATAGATATATGGATATAAACGTCAACTGCATTGCATGTTATTTCAGACGAGCACATTAAACCACCATTTTATCACTTTCAAGAAGCTTCCTCTCAAAATCACGCCATGACGGCCTTAGGTCAAAGACCTCGACCTACTTCCAATGCGCCACCCACGGCCTTCGTAACCTCGGGCAAGCTCCAAAGAGCCAACTCGTCGAGGACAAGTAAATGTCTTCCGGAAACAAGCGAATTGATTTGTATCATAACAAGGCCTTTCGACGAGCGATTCGTCTCACATTAAAAGTGCGTCTTATGGCGTAATGGCAGACGAGCAGCGTTTAGCGCCGCTGAGAAGAGACTTCCATGGAACCAAAAATGGCAGTTTCATGGCCGTTGGATCATTTATGCAAGAGCTTTCACTGCGCTGCAATTGTTTGCCAATAGTGAGGTTTACGAGGCAGTAAACCCATGGAATTCACTTAAGTTTATGCTTAAGTGCACCGGAGTATATTGCTAATATATGCTGAGGGCTCATAAACAAGCATGGGCTCTTGAAAAGCTTCGGAGTTGTCGTTAAAGAGAATTCAAGTTCGTCCTTGCACAGAAGAGCGCTTTCTGTTCGATTAGAAGTTTCTTTACTGAAGTACCGTCGTTTTTTTCAACGATGCTGAGTTCGTGCTCTTATCCAAGGGTTCAATGGTGATGCCAAGCACTCGGAAGGAGGGTTTATAAGCGTGTCATAATCACTTGCTAATGATCTAATAGGAAAAATTTACAGCTAGAAGTCTCTTGAAATGGATTCAAATAAAATGGTTGAATGGCGCTACCTGAAAAATGATCTAATCTGCATTAGAGAGAAGAATTTCTCAAGGTTTTAGGCTATGGGGTTTGAAGAATTATACTCTGCCATGTTCATCCTGATTTCAGTTTCTTATAACTCGTCGACTGTTTGAGCCAACGCGTCTATTTCTTTCGTGGATTTTATTGACGGGCGTTTTATAAAACTTCTAAATTCCTCGGCTGATTAAAAGGCCTTTTCTATACACTTCGATTGTCCTTTTTGTATGAATTTTACCCCTCTTTACCTTACCTTCATTTCTGGAACCCTCCACACGGTTGTTCACAATGCTATTATGAGGTACGTTGAGTTTCGTTAAGAAAGGAAATAAATTACACATTTCTATTGATAAGATCGACTGAATAAGAAAAACTAGAAAAAAGACTTGTTTTTCAGAGTCATGTTGACTAACAAACCTGAAAATATAAAAATCTTGTTGGAACACAAATTCACGAAGTGATTTAACCACTATTTACAGAGAAACTCGAACTGTCTTGAATGCATATCCAGAAGAATCGCACGTCCAGTGATGTTTACTCTTGGTGCTGGTTTTCGGATGACCAAAAAAAAAAAAAAAAAAAAAAAAAGTTTTCTAGTCAGATCGCCTCTGAAGTCTGACGCAGAATACAAGGAAATCAACAAATGTATTCTAGGAATATAAAACATATACATTTTCTAGCTGCAATATCGAATTTTGTGGACGCATAAAGTCTAAGACCAGCAAAAACAATCGCAGAACCAGAACTATAAACACAAATCTTCGTAGCATGACATCCAGAGTTGCAAAGCAAACCAGATGGCAGAGCTTGATAATTCTGAGAAATGAAAACATGTCCTTCACAAGTGTGCAGAAATACGAAATCAAAAGTTTAAAAAATTGCGGAGAGAGAGAGAGAGAGAGAGAGAGAGAGAGAGAGAGAGAGAGAGAGAGAGAGAGAGAGAGAGAGAGAGAGAGAGAGAGAATTACATTGTTGCAAAAGCACTCAGCTTTTAGCAGCTAAAAGCTTTCTCTAAAAGTGTTATTTTAGGGAACAAGTTTTCAAGACAACATGCACATAAAATACGTGAGGAATGCAGTTTCTTTCTTCACTTTCAGAAATTGCAGAGGGGATAACACCAAGCATTTTACTAGCCCAAGGTGTACAAGTGGACAAGTTCGAAAGCATGCAGCGTTGATGACCTCCGTCCCTGTGACGTTAGCTAACTGAAATAAATCTAGATAGTGATAAGGATGATCATGAACAGATTCAGGGATAACCTTGTACAAAGAGCAACACCAGCATCCTGTATCGTTTGTGCAAAATAGTACAATTGGCAATCCTGTTTTTTTATTTGTAAATAAAAGAACAATATGCTAAAATATTTTTGTAAAAATGGGACCTCACTGTAATGTTCAAATAACATATATGATTAACTAGACCATACTGTGCCGTTAATGTAAAAAAAAAAAAAAAAAAAAATGGGGTTGCTGTATTCGCCTAGGACGCTCAACACATTTGTGAAAGGTTTTATGGAGTTGACGTAAGTAAAATCTGTATATATCTAAAAGGTCAACTTTCATGCCCACACAGTGTTTTATTAGCGATATCTACCGTTGGACCACTCATAAAACATTGCAGAGGCTTATCATAGGTGCAGAACAGATATCACAGATATATAAATTCAGTGGCAACTGACAGTTTACCGCTACTGGACGAATCCAAAAGTGGAAAGTAGCAATAAATGACTTTGCAAATCTGTCTTATGGAAATGTACTATAACTCTCGAATGTATGTAAAAGAAACCAAATGTTAGTTAAGAGGTGCCAAATTAGAAGATAATGCGAGTCGGAAATCCAGCGTAAGTGAAGGGGGAAACTCTGCATATCGGTTCTCTGGTCAAGAAGACAAACATGAAGGCCACTTGATGCTTGGTGAAGGAACTGTTTGTAAAATATGAAACGAATTAATAAGAAATTTGCCTATTAATTTTCCTTTTACCGTTCGTTCCGTTGTCATTTATGATCCATGATTGTAAAATCCATATCACCAGTACAGTACTAAAGGTGGCTTCAGACGAGCAGTCTTTTCCTGTGATGCAGGATGGCCGTGCGGTAGGGATGTTGCAAAAGTACCCGTCACACAAGGATGGATATGCGTAGAATACACACACACACACACACACACACACACACATATATATATATATATATATATATATATATATATATATATATATATATATATATATATATATATATATATATATATATATATATATATATATATACATATACAGGATGCTTGGCGCCAGACGGCTTACCAGAGAGCAAGTGAATCTTCGTTTGGGAATCTAGCTGCTGAGGCAACGCCAACGTGTTCACGATCCCATTTTTTAAAGACTCTGTGATATCTAAACCGTGCGGTTTCCCCGTCCGGAATACGGAAACAACCGTTCGTCTGAAGTGGCCATAAGGTAATTCTCACTGTCCTTTACAGACTCACCAACAAAAGTTAAGTAATAACATAATTTACATATTAGCTGATTTACCTTTCATTTTTTATCCCAAAACTGCCGGTAACAGGAAAATTTAATATAGAAAAGGCGACACTTTCACTGAAAATTTTCAATAAAACCTAAGACAAGAGCGATTTCTTGAGTTCAGATGAAACTACTGGCAAAGAAATATGTGCGCTGAGCAGAAAACCACAGTTAACAACGAAAAAAATTGCATCTGTGCAAACTAATAATAATATTACTATTTAAAAAAATCACAACGAAACATTACCTCGTAGTAGAAAATACACTTCACAAATAAAAACAGCGCATGTAAGAAATCTTTTAAGAGTGCGTCAAATAAAAGACTTCAGTCAAAGGAATGGAGTGTCGAAAGTGCTCCAAAGGGAGGTGGTACTAGAAACAGGAGTCAAGGACGCGCCGCTGGGTAGTTTATGCCCCTGGCTTCGCGCCCCTGGGAGAGAGCGGTCCTTTTGAACATTAGTTCTCTGAGGCCTTGATTCCCACTTTAGACCTCTTGCTCAGGAAAGTCTATGAAATTCCTCCTCTTTTTTCATTTGCCGTCTTTCTGACCAACAAAAGCAAGAGGAGTAACTTCTTTTAACTTCTCTCTCTCTCTCTCTCTCTCTCTCTCTCTCTCTCTCTCACACACACACACAAGGTTCCGGCAGTAGGGATAGAATAGAATAGAACATCTTGGGGCAAAGGCCAAGCGCTGGGACCTCACTCACTGAAACTGAAACTGACCGGAGGTGTAAAGTGAAAGGGGTTGCAGCTCCGAAGGGACGCTACAGGACTTTAGTAATACCCACAGTGTGCGTCAGTACCCTCCCCCAATCATTTTACTTCACACGCATAATTAAGCTAGATAAAAAAACTAATTCTAGTGCTTAAAGATAATGTCACAGAGGTAGCAATTAAACCTTTAATTCTGATGACATGGTAGCTCCTCAGAAGAAAACAAAGAGGAATACGATTTTAACGACAAACTGAAGGAAAACAAATAAGTGAAAAGAGGAATTTTAGTAAACAGGATTGCACCGAGAAAGCAATAAAGATGATAATAACCAATAAGCAGAATGTCCAATACAATAAAAACATGTCTTTCTTAAGGTCGTCAGATCCCAATCATTTTACTCTTTCGTACTAGAGAGAGAGAGAGAGAGAGAGAGAGAGAGAGAGAGGCGGTAGATTAGTGCTCAACAATCTTGCTCAACAGCCAGGCGCCAAATCTGGTCTTAATTGCAACAACATAACAGAGATCCAATTCCGGGCTTTGAAGGGCCATGTCGCAACCAGCCAATAAAACACGCCGTTAGTCCTGGGGAACTCGCGTTAGAGTCAACGTTCAATAAAACTTGTTCTTAGTCGAGGCTCTCTCAAGTTGTGTAGTCGCGGGTCCACAAAACGACTTCAATGTATGCTTGTTGGGAATTTAGCTCCTCGATACAATTCTGCGAGACTTTCACAAAGTGGAGTAGTGATACTATTTATAAGCCGAGCGAGAAACAAGAGTTGGTTGTAGGTCATTTCCCTTTATCAAGTTTGATTTAGTTAGGGAGCAGTTAATTTTAAATGTTTAAAAAACACGTAATAGCCCACGTTAAGGAGAACATTTTGTTTTGCAACATTTAAAGGAAATTCATATAATCAGGCTGAAATTAAAGAAAACAGAGTACAAAAATAATAAAAAATGCAGTAAGATCAGGTGTCCTTCTATGTTTAAAATAAAGTGGACGAAATACAAAAATAACAACATGAAATGAAACTAAATCACAAATACAAATCAAACAAGATTATAAGGCTACTGAAATATTACGAAAACGAAGGATCAGAAAACAGAAAACAATCACTACTTGAACTCAAAACACCAAAGTAGCAAAAGAGTGAAAACGACAGCTGACGTTTTCAATACCTTTGGGAAATCAAAATTATATATTTGCCAACTGTATCCCAAGTAAGTAATTATTCCCAAATGGTTCCATGGACATAAATGAGGGTGTCGAGTCTCTTAGAGCAACAGGACTAAAGTAAAATCCTGGTTGGTGAAAGGACGGTCCTGGATTAAACTGTGTTCTCTTATGGCTTAGAAAGGGAAATTCCTGGCATAACAGAGAAAACCTTGTGTTAGCTTCATATGTATCGCAGACCACATCGTGAACAGATAAACAAATAGGCGACACCTGAATAAAGTCTCTTCTTCACCAGTGATTCCACGTAAATGGATTTGTAAAAACAAAATGAAAAATTAAATCTTGTAGGCTACCCTATCTTCTGACTGTATAACTATTATGTCCAAGACATGTTATTTTCTAAAACTGACATTTATTTTTTTGGCAACTGTGTACTAATCTAGGATGCAATTACTCACTTCATTTTAGTTTTTGTACTTTTATAGGAGACAAAAGCAGGTAGGAGTTCTCGGTGAAATAATTTGAGCAAACCCAAGTCATAATGAAAGAGTCAGATCGGAACAAGCTTCTTATGCTCTATTTATCAGGTACGCCTTGAATTACATTGATAAAATTTTGGGCGAAAAATTGATGTCATTTAACCTACGTGCAATGAATGTACTTTTCCTGAATACATTCCTGTACAGCTGACCTAAAACACAATAAAATATTTTACTATTCTATTTCACAAATAAATGTAGTGTTAGGATAGAGTGAATTAAAATACGCACTAAGAAATGTACAGTTTTCTTAACTACTGGTCTGTACAGCCCGTATAAGTCTGGTTTGAAACCAAAAGATTCAGAAAACCAATTCTCTTCGTAAAGACTCATAAACTGCATGCATGTACTGATCCGAGAGAATTCCCACTGCAACTCCATCTATTAGATTAAGTAACACATTATCAAAAATTAACGTGACATCAGTAGTATTTAATTCCAGTAACTTGGAAAGGTTTGACTTTTCAAAGTCCAAAGGTCATTTTCACACAATATTGTTAAATATACTTTCATTTGTTACGTTCAATAGGATATCCTAAAAAAGGAGATTACACCAAAACTAGAAATGACAACCTTTAGGTTAGAATTAGAATAAAAATTTTTTACAAGCTCAGAGGAAATTCAGTAAAAACTACTGACTTTAAAAAGTGGAACTAATCATTTGAAAGATTAGCTAAAACTATTAATTGAAGAGCTGAGGGGTCTTATAAAGGTTAAGTACTTTATGTATCCTTAGAAGACCATACATATAAACAGGCTCAGGCCCTAACGCATATGAATTGCTGTATGTTATATCACAAATCGTTTTTCACTAAATGCCAATGAGAAGGCAGTATAATGCCGTTTTCTAGCCCAGGCCAGAGGGAACCAGAGAAACGAGAGGAAAAACAAGTAAGCCTTCACTATGATAGAAGGGTTATATGGGTAAAGAAATAAATGAGGCATAAAAAGAATTCCAAATTGGAGGCTGTACGATGATAATCAATGGTACAACAGTTATTTCCTGATATTTAAGGAAGCTGAACGTTCCCAGCGATGCGATTCATAACAGCCTCCTCAAAGACAAATCAGAAATTCAAAGTAATCTGGGTTCCGTACAAATACGCAGAACCTATGATTATTCTAAAAAAAACATTGGTTTCCTTTTACGATATATAGAATAAACATGGATCTGCTCCTCGCGAAAGCTGCAAGGATTTCCAGAAATTCAAAACAGGTTACACAAGAAATGCTGGAGGCAGCGTACAAAACTTTATGATAATAATATCAACCGTCAGTATATCATTAAGATGAAGCTTGACAAAATATAAGGGTATATTTGTATGCCGGTCATTAATAATAAATGGATAGCAGAAAAAGGACGGACAATTCCGAATATGTGGGGTAGGAGAGATGAAAGTACAAGCACTAAAATAAAAAAAGGGTCTTTATCTTGGCCCTGCTAAAATTATGCCTTCTCCGCCGCGATGAGCATTTGGTGAACTTTATGGACACGAGAGTGATTGTCTACAGACTCATCATGCTTTCATTCCCCTCACCTTGAAAATCGTGATCCTACCGTGTTTGCCAGGAAGGTTTACTGGTCCTTAAAAACAAAACCGTCAAAAAATATGACTAAAGTTTCAACAGCAGATGAGCTAATTTTTTAGTATGAATTTAAAAAAATGAGTAAATGCAAAAACTTGCATCAGATCAAATAACTGGGAAGAATCTGTACAGGACCATAGCAATGACCGAATGACAGGACACAGGGAGATTTTGGGAATAAGAATCTTGTACTGAACCTGAACTATGCTAGTTAGAATAATGTGACAGCACCTGGGATAATACAAAAAAATAAATAAATAAATAAAATAAAATAAATAAGATGTCACCAAAGGGGCCTGGGATAACACCAAAAAAAAAAAAAAAAATAAATAAATAAAATAAATAAGATGTCACCACAGGGGCATAAAGTGTTCAGAATAAAGCATAAAATAAACTGAGATTAACCTGAAACTTGGTGTAATTTCCAGCCTCATGAAGCATTAATTTTTTCTTGACTATTAATATGAAGAAAAGACTGACTTCCGGTACCAATATTCCAAAGCGCCGACGAATTTATGTCTACATAAAGTCAAATCAGCTTCATGTGCAAAGGAGTGCCTCAAATAAGTTAGAAGCCACAGAAAACTCTCCATTTAGATACTGTGGATAAAGAATTTATTTTAACAGATTGACTCACGCCCAGCAGTTAAGTACGAGCATCTCAGGGCAGTGAAGATCGTTTTGGAAAAATAAGGAACGTTTTGAAAGTGGCAGACTCTCTTGCAACAGTGATGCTCGTTCTAGAATAGTGCAGCTCGTTACAGGACACATAAGCTCCTTGCATTCTAATTGAGGCAAAAATTCTTGAGAAGAACTTACACAAAATACGTGAAATACACCTTTATGTATACAAGTTAGGAATGCATAAACCAGAAAGTGAAATTTAGTTTTGGTATTCGCTTTAATTGTCTTCCCACGAAAACAGAGGGGTAAGAAACAGAACATAAAAGAAGACATGAAAGATATGAAAGGATACTAGGAATTCCTTAACTGCTGTCAACAAAACTAAACATGAACACACTGCAAAGGACCTGTCTTCCACCTTGTCATAAAAAGAGTTATTGCACTGAGTTGTCAGTTTATATTCTCTTATATAATTAGATTTATCTCTTCGTGCCTTTCGTATTCATTCATTTATGCATTAAATATTTACTTACATTCATCTGGTTCTAAATAACACCCACCTGGTGTTCGGAAGAGAGTACGAATTCATCCCTCAGAAAATCACAATATCTTCGACCGGCACATTCCTAATCAAGAGGCCTTCGGACTCCGAAACTAATACCTTCTCAGACGTCTTGTATTTTTTTTTTTTTTTAACACGCACGGCTTCTGTTGCTTCATTTTCTCATTAATAAGGAGCAGTCGCTACTCGCTGTGTCAGGATCAGTTCTTTTTGGACAAACTTTCCGCGAGGGAAGGCAAACTTAGTGTGTGTTTCACAGAGTCCGAAGATCTTTCTTTGTTTAGGAGGCGGCCCCTGTCATCCACGGAGAGCACTAAACCCATGGTTATTCTTCTTCCGTGGCACTGAGAGAAAGTTGACCCATCCATCCACGACACCTTGCAATACGGCGCCTCGCTTCTCTTAGTGAAAATTGACAGCTAGCAAATGCATATATATACATAAACACACAAACATACATACACATTTGCATATTATATATATATATATATATATATATATATATATATATATATATATATATATATATATATATATATCATATATATATATATATATATATATATATATATATATATATATATATATCACACAAGTTTTTTTATAGGTAGGTATGCAAGTTCAACGAAATAAAAAAAATTTATGACAGGTTACACAGAGACAGGTACAAAAATGTAATAGTAGAAAAGTAAACGAAGTCAGCAAAACTACCTATCGAAATGAATACAGTAAAAACATGGCAAATTAACGAATAAGATATTTATCACCCATCCCATGTATGAGGGAACTGTTTCCTGCTATGGAGTTTTCGTTTAGCAGACATCCACATCATTACCCCATACAGCCGGCGATGCCCTTCCAATTCTACAGGCAGAGGGACAAGCGCTGTTTTGCTGTTCCCGTTGGTGTCAATATAATGGGAGTCGTTTTTCTCGGCACCTCTTCCTTTTGTTCGCTGTTTAATCGTTTCTGAATATTTCCATTGTCCAGTTATGGGTGCCCCACGGTTCAACAAAGAAAAATAATTATCGCCTAATTGGACTTCAGACAATAAAACAGAACTGTTCTGAAACTAAACTGGGAGTAGAGGATAAAAATGAAATGCAGGAAAAAAGAAAATGGTTTTCGATTAGCCAACTTGGTTCACAAATCTCATGATACCATATTCGGACGTAATCTCTCGTTGTTTCTTGGTGCATGGACTATCTATACAACTACTAATAATATTATCATTAGTAGTAGTAATTAAAGTACTCTTGTACACTGACAATAAAATGTGCTTATTTTCTCACGGCAACTGTAAATAACCATCATCATAGGTCAAGGCAATTTATAATTATATTTCAAAGTATTTGACAAACGAAAAAAACACTAAAATTCAAATTCTCATGGAACCTTCGAACGTTCCTTAAAAGAAGCCAGTGCGGTAAAATAAAACTGTTGTGACGGTTAAATGGTTCCCTCGCTATAACGGACTTTTTTCGCGATTCACATTTAGTAATTCAATTAGGATTTCTCAATACTCAGAAAAAAAATTCTTTCTCTACAATAGGCATATATGAACTTACACTAGTCGCTGTTCTACAGTATTAACAAAAAATCTGGAGCCATTACTTCCAGATATAAAAAGCAAAAAAACTTATTTCCTCATCTCTAGCTGTAAATGAAATGCATGCACAATCCTTGCTAAACACCATATGGAAAGATAAAATACATACAAGTACTATTAAACCTTGATTATACCTGTAATTATTTATGTATGCATATAAGCATATGAATGTGTTTTATACCTTGTGCATAAGTATAATTATTTAAGTTTGAATCTTAATGCTGAAATGATTCCATTTTTACTTCCTTCTCTTATAGCTACAGACTTCAGATACCCACAGGACTCAAATGTATGAAGTGGAATGCATGTTCCCCTAATTTTTGTAGGCCAACTCCATTGTTTCAAATACTTTTTTTATGTAGCATTACAAATTTGTTTATCTCTTTGTAAATATTACTGACAAACATTCCTTTGGCTACATACCCTACTGTAACAAATTACCTGTGAAATGGTCCGGTGGAAGATAAAACTTTGCTAAATTCTCCATTTTATCTTCTATTTTATTTTTGCCTTTTTACCTTTGCTATTTACATTCTGTCTCTCTCTTTCTCTCTCACACAACTCAAGGGGTTCTTAATCAGCTTCAAATATTTGTTCTCTTCTTTCTTCTGAATATTTCGATCGATCAAACAGTAAGAAATTTATTATATTTCTAAATTTCCAAACACACATAGTGGTAAATATACACTATTAGCATAAAATTACCCTGAAATTTAATAAACATACTGTATCTTAAGTAGGGGTAATTAAATAACCTAATTTATACTTAGAAATAATATATAAAAGCTAAGGGCATAATAAGCTTCATTCTGCAGAGACGTGAAAAATGACACGTCCTCTACAATTCTCTCTCTTTTTGAATAAAACTTAAAGTAAACCTAAAGCCATAACATCTGACATCTTTGACAATTAAGTGGAAATGTCAAATTCGTCGTCCTAGTTCTCTCTCTCTCTCTCTCTCTCTCTCTCTCTCTCTCTCTCTCAACAATATTTTTCCAGAAAACCATAAACTGCAACATCGCACGCAATTAACAAAATGAAGGGGCTCATGTCTCAAATATATTTGCAGAAATATTTACCTACTTTACAACGGACAGACGTGCGAATTATCAGGATATGGCTTCGCTTCGTTTTCTCTCGATTAAAAGAAAAGTATTAAAAAAATATAGGATTCTCTCTCTCTCTCTCTCTCTCTCAAAAGTAATCTATATTTTTTCACCAACTGGTCTGAGGACTATTCAGAAAGTTTGAATGTTGTATTTTTATTTTAATTGGTACTGACACTTTCTTTTTGATATTATATTCTCTATAATAAAACAATACTCATATATATATATATATATATATATATATATATATATATATATATATATATATATATATATATATATATATATATATATATATATATATATATATATAATCTGAAAATGGATGAAAAGCTAAGGTGCCAAGCACTTTCGTGAGAATAGAACACATTCTAAAGCTACTGTACAAGGGTGAATACAATGAAATTGATCTAAAACGTAAACTTGAAATCACAAGAATAACTGTTAGAGTCAAACAAACATGCAATTAACTATTATGCTTTAGAAGCATAAAAACACTTGAAACGGAAAAAGCCTGGAAATCAACTTCACAATATGGGATCAAGCTTATAATTACATTGACTTACATTGACACAAAAATGTTTTATTAACGCAGGGTCAAGAATATTACACTGACTATAACGGAATTTCAGAACCTCCGCAATCATTCAAATCTCATGATTAAAATGAATGACACGTTTAAATAAAAATCTCATGGTTAAAATGAATGACACGTTTAAATAAAGTATCAGAAATTGTCCAGCCTTTACTTCAATCATCTTGTCCGAGTTTAACACAGCTCTTCACTGAGAAAGTTCTTAAGTTTTGTTATGTTGCAATAATATAAACATATATGCTTTGCATCGGCAATGGTAGTAACTTAATTCAACTTAATTTTAGGGTTCTCTCGTCTTAGGTTGATTCTTACCCGTAATGGTTTATGGCTTGTTCGCTTGGCTTTAACAATATTATTGATGCACTTTTTTATTCGCTTCTTAGATCACTTCATTCTCAACTATACCTTGAGAATATACTTTATTAAAGAAGAAAGTGATTAGTACTTTTGATTTTCATATATTACGTGGTGGGTTTTGGGACATTTAACGTCACACATTTTCTAGTGACACAGATGTGGAAAAATGGCATTATCAGCTTCATGTTTGTATGTGTATATTATATGTATATATGTATATGTATATGTGTATATATATATATATATATATATATATATATATATATATATATATATATATATATATATATATATATATATATATATATATATATATATATATATATATATATATATATATTGTTATGTGAGGTCTTGGTTGATCATGTATTATTCAATTTACGTAATTTTTACGGCCCTGCAAACCAAGATTACACGTAACCTGCCACTTGAAGCCAAAAGTTAACCTCAAAGACAGTCGTTAATTAGCTAAAGGTCGCCAGTTAAGGGTAATTAACCTTAACAAGAATATTTGAGATGAATTTGATTTTAAACAACGGTTCTTCCAAACATAAAAGCATCGAGACTTAACCTGATTTTGCTTACCCTAAATCCTAGGTATTTTACTGGAATAACGGGGTTGAAGCTAACAATATAATAATTTGGCTTAATCTAGACTTCAAAAAGCAAGCGATTACCTTCAATGGTGGCCGGAGAATGAAACAAAGAAAGAGTTGGAAATACAGAAAAGAGGTTAAAAGAATGGACGAAGTTTTGAACAGCACACAGACTCTACCTGAAGGACGAAGCGTTGGCGCGCATTACAACGGACGTGATGAAGTTGTGCAGTGTTTCTTGCTCCACCATTCACTAAAATATAATAGACAAAGGCGGGGACAGGGCCACCTTCCAGACGTCTGTCCGAGACGGCGGCTAGTTTCTCTCTCTGAAGTTCCCTGACCTAGGCCAAAAAACAGTCACCCCAGGTGTCCACGTTCTTGTTAAAAACATTCGCCAAGAGACAGGTAGGAAGGAAAAAGGGACCTTAGGACCACCTATTCTTAAGGCTGATATAGGGAAAGGCCTAACTTACCAATCCGTTCTCAATGATAGGGAAATTTTCCCTAGGGTGAAAGGCCTAACTATACTAATATATATATATCTCCAACGGATTAAGGTTTGAACTGAAGACGCTCCTATATAGACAACGTCTTTTCCCGGTCTCAGTCAGGCTGATATTTTACAATCAAAGTTACGAGGGCGAACAGCAGTAATATTTGTAAAATATATATATATATATATATATATATATATATATATATATATATATATATATATATATATTATATATATATATAATATATTATATATATAAAATATATATTATATATATTAAATATTATATTATATATATATATATATATATATATATATATATATATATATATATATATATATATATATATATATATATAAATATATTATATATATATATAAAATATATATTATATATATTAAATATTATACTATATTATATATATATATATATATATATATATATATATATATATATATATATATATATATTATATATATATGTATGTATATATATATATATATATATATATATATATATATATATATATATATATATATATCTAAAATATAAGTATTTATATACACACACAAACACGAAGCTAATGATGTCATTTCTCCATATGATTTATAATCAAATGCTAATTAGAGTGCAAAAGATGGAATAAGAGTAGGAACGACAAAAGATATCACAAATAACATTTATCAAGAGGTTATCTATTGACCTGATCTAAACCTGCTATTAATCAGCAGCTTATTAGTCCCAAAACTTTAAGCAGTAGACCAAAATTAAGGGAGCCTGAACTTTCAGCTAGGAACAAGGGGCATAACTTCAGCGGTCTAGTTCGATCACCGAAAACCGTCAAGTAGCCCAAGTCGCCGATGAAAACGCTATGAAAAGATGTGTCCACTCCTCTCACTCTTTACGAATGAGGAAGACTTTGAAAGTGGCTGATTTCAAAGTTACTTTCAAACACCATAACTAACATGTACCAGTTCAATCCTCTTTTTAAAAAAATAAATTATAAATAAAATAAATGAGAAGACAAAACTGTGTATGTTTATCTTAAGTACCTTACAGACATTTCCTCAAGTGAAAGCACAAAAAGCTTTAATTACAATCATGTAAAATGAAAAGAATCAACATCAGTGACGGGATCTAGTAAAGATACAGCTTTATGTACATAAATGTTCAGTGTTGTTTTCTAAATTAATAAATGAAGACCAGCGGTGACTTGAAAGGAAAAAATTCTTGAAAACGCCACTTTAACACAAGCATCACTCTTAATATCATAATTAGTACCAAAGTTATTATTATGAAATTGGTAACACTTTTGAGCCGGAATCCCCCCCATCCCCCCAAAACATTTTTGCGGTGTGACCAATTTCTTTGGCCAGAAATCTGAAATAGGTCAAGGGGACCCAGCAAGGTTATAGGAACCTTGTCATAGCTACATCCCGTTCAGTGAGATTTTCCACATATCGTGTATTCTTTTAGCATGTTCCATAGATTATATTTTTAAAATTTTCGATTAAAATAACATCTTAAAAAATATAACACACTTTGTGTGTGTGTATTTTACAAGAACACGTCGTCAATGCCCGATAAAACTTTTATTTTTCCTTATTTGTACATATTAATGCGGATTCTGACTTGAATAATCTTCCGAATAAGTAATTTTAATCAGCTATGAGTAGTTACCATACTGGCTTAACCAAATACCATAATATCAAGTGGGTTTTAAGATTATACTAAAATATGACCCACTTCCATGGACAGAAATGCTTCGGGTACATACCAGAGCCATTAACTCGTACATATTTATAGGGTAAATTAACTCAAGTTTCAAAATGACTTGTCACAGCATTATCCTAACATCACAGATTGACATTATTCCGACACAAGGACGGAGTTTTTATAATTGGCTGAAGATTATTCGGTGTATAATTACCTTGTTTTCTTTCTGCGTACAGGTGTAATAATAAAATTTACCTAATTATGACACTGATCTTGATTTTGAGCCAGCAAAAGTTTTATGCCTCATTTTCTTTATTGGATTGAAAATTGTGACTTTGAAATTCGTATCTTTCCATAAACTGTTAAATAAGATTATTTTTTCGGTTAAAAGAACACGTACCGCAGATAGTGAATATAAACGAAAAAATCATTTAATGATATAATTTTCTTTCTTACCTCCTTTTGTAATTTTGTGCTATATTCGTGAGAGACTCATTTACAGTAAGGGCAGAATAGCTAGAGATATCTGTATATTAAGCGTTAAAAAAAATGCAAAACATCTTCCAGTACGAGTATATGCCTCTACTTGTTTGTAAATCTGAGAGGCACATCATAAATATAATGAGGCACAACGCGCAGTCTCTTTTCACTGCTTTACCGGAGTCCTCGTTTCTCAATTTAAAAGGCCTTGTATCTCGCGTCTTTTGACATAATTCATTTACCTTTTAGATGCGCTTCAAGAGCTGATCTAATTTGCCCACATTTTCATAACTAATACAATTCAAAGACATCGGGAGGAGACACATTAACCCATATACATAAGCTTACACACACACGCGCATATACATATACATACATACAGACATAGATAGATAGATATATATATATATATATATATATATATATATATATATATATATATATATATATATATATATATGTACATATACATATATATTTGTGTATGTATTTATGCTTGTATATTTCCTTTTACACTAACTTTTCGACTCAAGTAAAAAATCAGACAACTCACACAGAAAAAAATTAACTTTCATCGCCTTTGACGCCTGAAGAGGAAAAATACGTCTATGTAATTTTTTTTATACGTAGCAAAACCGAAACTTTTGATCTACGCAGAAATTTTGCTAAGTCAGCCAATTAACGCTGAGAAATTTCCTGACCTTAATACATTAAATGCATTAGCATAATAGACTAAATGATTAATTTGATCAAAAGTTCTTAGTAATTCTGATAATCAACGAATATCATGAACTTTTTTTGCAAAATTAGTTATAATCTTAAGATGAAATAAAAAGCGAAGAAAGTTGAAAACTCCCATCCAGAAGATAATAAATAACCGTCATCTAATGTTTTCCTTTTAAAATAAATTATGTGCAATTTGTTCATACTTTTCATAAATTAAAGACTGCCTACTGTTAGCCATGTATTTGACACCCTATTTTAATGAAATGTCTGTACACTCTTTAATCAATAATACATATTATTTAATCTCACAGCTCTCCTCTAATTCATAATTCGCATCTGTAATCTCATTACTCTCTCAACTGACAAATCTCATGCTACAAAATGAACACAAAGCTCAAATTCAGAGACTCTTAACCTTTTCCTACGAGTGACTGAGTTAACCAAGCGATCCCATCCACGCACACTAACTTGACGCTGAATATAAAATTAATATAATTAAGATGAATTCGCAATAAATTAGTATTAGAATTTTACACCATCGGTTGAAATTGCAATAAAGTAATACTGTAGAATGACACATACATTAATCATTGTGCATTTTGACATTACACAGCGGAGGAACTGATGCCACGTAGTTAAATTTGCTCAGATTCTCACTCCAACACAATTTGCGAGCAACCGCTCTGACCTCACAGCTCTTGTAGAACCTCCCCAATCTCAATTAATTGTACAATTTCTCTCAAAAATGACCACTCTCCATCTCCAATCTCTCAGCTATTCCTCTCTAATGTCACCACTTCGGTTTACCTAATCGGTGAATTACATACCTGGTAATGAGTCCACTATGGTTGGTCACATTCAAAATTTAGCCTCTCTTCATCTGTAACCTGACCACTTTCCTTCCCTAACCTCAACACATCTTTTTGTCTGGTATGATTCTCCTCCTTTCCTGCAGGACCTGTCAGTAATGATCTTCCTCCAATCTGTAACATTTGACAAACAATGACACAGCATCTGACAATGAGGAGGCAATGCAATCGAAACCAAAATTACGCAATCGCCAAGCTAAGTTTTCCTTTCCTCTTTTCAAATCTCTCCTTCACCAAGGTTATTTTCATTTTTCATTCTCACGTCTGTTCAGAAGTGGTTGCTTCACTAATGGGATTAAACCGTCAGTCTTTTGGTAATGAGATATTTGATGACACAGCAACAACTTTTCTTTACATTGAACAATGAAAACATGTATAATAGCATCAATAATTTTCGTTTTACCACTATCTATATTATCAACATTGCAACTAATATCATTAGCCATTCATATCCGTTCCCTTAATTCCATTTGCGTCAATAAGTTAGATTGATAAGAGATTTTTCCATTTTAAATGTGATCGGAATCCCTCTCACCTATTAATAAATTACTGACAAATAACCTTTTAGAGGCAAGTTAAATTGGATTGCAAATTTAGTCTCCTGAATATATATTGCTTAATTAATTACCATGACGTCGAATCTCTTGGGACTCGTACTCTTTTTGTCTTTCATTTTTCATCGTCGCATTCATTGATATTCATGAATCATTCACCGAACTAAGGCTCATTACGCCGCGGTTTTTCTCAGCAAGGAATTTCAATGTAGGATCGTAAAACACTTTTTTGTGAATGAAGTGCATTCGGATTTTTCAGATAATCCTTTTTTCATTTCTAATTACCTGCAATTTGTCGTTTCGGCGTCATATTTGATAATCTTTCACTTTCCACGCTCAACAGTATTTGATTCTTTACATGTTAATGTATTTTTCCAATTCAGATTTGTTATCATTTGATAACCAGTCTTGATTTAATGTATTTTCATATTCTTACTTTAATGTATTTACATTTTCCTACTTGATGTTGTTCTTTGTTTTTTAAATTCAAACGTTTTGTTGTTGTCCGATGTGATAGCATCTGATGTTATTATGTACTTTTGTTTTTGTTTTACGGCATTCTTTTTCTTAAATTTAATGTACGTTTTCTAATTAATGGCAAACTGTTACATAGAACTATCAGAACTGGTAGGATTTTTTTTCCAAAATTAATGGTACTGTGCTGTCCAAATTAGAAGGTATTTATGGCTACATTTCACAGCAATCTTCCAGTTTAAGTTTAACAACCCATTCTTGGGTATATATAATTCAAAGCACTTTATACGAATTTTGCAAAGTGCCTTCCGTCACGTGTAAATTTTTTATATTTTAGATGCAAAGCAATCTTTTGGCTTTATATTATATAGCACTGTGTATCAAGAGACTTGGAGTCCCCATTTTACTGTAATTTTTCTAAAGATTTTGTCTTTTGTATTTAAAATGAACATTTCTTGTACTTTTCCTTTTGTACAGATTTTCCTAGAACTGACTATAGAATTTACAATTTACTCTGACTTCTGCATAAAATCTTTAGAACATGAAGAAAGAAATTAAACTGCTTTAAATATAATAGCTTTCGGTGGCATAAGAGAAGGTGTAGTTTCGCCCAATGGTGGGATTCTGCATCAGTCCCACACGGTCTCTCTCCTCGTAAATGGTGAATTGGCCTCCATTATCTGCAAAAACTGCGTTGCACTTGTTACTTCTATTTCACATAAACACACATACAATATATATATATATATATATATATATATATATATATATATATATATATATATATATATATACATATTCACACACGCGCACACGCACACATATATATACATATATATATATATATATATATATATATATATATATATATATATATATATATATATATATATATATATATATATAAGACATACTTTCAATAAAATTCTCTCTCTCTCTCTCTCTCTCTCTCTCTCTATATATATATATATATATATATATATATATATATATATATATATATATATATATATGTACATGTACAGTATATATAGATATGTGTGCATGTACATTATCTTTGGCCCCGAAATGAAATGTAAACACCCTGCTGCAGTGTTGCAGGTTAATTTTCTGTATGGTGATTTTCTTATTCCTTGTTTTGCATGGTCGAGTTATAATTACAGTGCTTAAAAAAGAAGTTTGGTACTCAAGCTAGTTTAATCTTGATCCAAAAGTTCAAAATGTTGTGCTTTAGCTTTTTGAAACTTGTCTTTTACTGCAACTTACTTACAGAAGCTATGGGAAAATGTAAGCTGTAAGAACTATAGATTCTAGTATAATGTATGAGACCAGTGGAAATATTGCAAATTCTTCTATTGAGACATTGAAAATTCATATTTTCAAGAAGTCTTTGACCATCTGAACATTTATTTCTAATTTCATGGGTATGCTAACAG
>NC_089755.1:25165176-25172676 GCF_040412425.1 Macrobrachium rosenbergii
AGAGCACTGTGGCTATTACGCACACACACAATATATATATATATATATATATATATATATATATATATATATATATATATATATATATATATATATATATATATATATATATATATATATATATATATATATAATATATTACAATTCAGCATTAAGCCGTTTCCACTCACAGAGTGCTGAATCATGCAAAATAACAGAGTCGTCGCTTCCATATCCATACTTTAACTGAATTGTGGAAGACCCTGAGCAAAGAACTTCCCATTCTCGAGAACCATGATGTACGAGCAAATCGACAGAATTGCCAAGGTCTCCCCTTTGGAACTGCTCCTAGGCTGAAGAGAAGTCTTCGGAAAGATGGCAACCATTTTGCATATTGCAGATACGTCGACGACACATCTATACAGATATTCAATGGCATAAACCTTAACACACCTGAAGGAAGCTCTTGACATGTCTGGTTTACACTTTACCATGGGAGGGAGACAGCTAGCTTCCTCTCTTAGATATCCTCCTAATTCAGGAATTAAAACCTCAGTAAATGTGAAGCACTCAAACTTGGGGCACTGCCTCAACTGCACCAGTGGGAGGGCCCTTATTACACTAAGACCACCTCCAGCACCTATTTCTGCATTGCCTACTTCCACTGCAGTAGTTGCGTGACAACCATTAAGGAACTAGAGACAACCAACAACTTCCGGTCAAAAATGTCACGATAAGCATCTGAGCAAATATTTTAGTAATCTTAACGATGACCTGACCAAAACCACGCAAAGCGTGACCTTCTACAAAAATCAAATGTTTGTGGCAAACAAAACAAATGTGAGTTTTATTTAGAGACTATCTCCAGCCATATCTACCCTGCTGCTAACATCTATGAAACAGCACTGTCTCTCGACCAGCCTTACTTTAAAGTGTAAAACAGGTATGCACACTTAACAGTATGAGATCTGCTGCCACACAAGGTCTTGTTTATCAGGATGACGGGGACTTGTGTGTTGAGGCGCTTCGCTACGACATCAAGGGCGCTAAGAGCCCAATTAGGATTACGCCTTACAAGAGAAATTCTTGTAGCAGTGACTGAAATGGTAAACTACTGAGGCCATCCCTGGATGCCTCTCCCTTTTAAAAACCCTTTGCACCCAAGCAGAAAAACCCACAATAAACCTACTATACTGAGGTTTATTCAGCCTCCTTTCATTCCATCGTCTACAGGATGCTTACATCACACCTGGGACTCCTACCTGACGTCGGCCCCTTTCCTGCTCACCCAATTGATCTGCACCCGCTATAACCCACCATTCAAGCGCTCTGGCTTCTGGCCCGAGTTATTTCCCAAACCCCAAATTTTGATTGGCCAAACCTTTTCACTTCTACGAGAATACCCGGTCTTGAACCTTCCAGAAGAATGAAAGAAAAAATAAACTTTATGAGGTAAGAAAAATTGATGTATGCTTGAAAAAACCAAGATGAGAATAACATACACACACACACACACACACACACACATATATATATATATATATATATATATATATATATATATATATATATATATATATATATATATATGTGTGTGTGTGTGTGTGTGTGTATATGTATATGTATATATATATATATATATATATGTGTGTGTGTATACCAGTAGACCAAATATACCTACTACATACAGTATAAGTCACACAAGTTTCAAGACAATACACTGCCTTTGAAGCATATCAGATGAGGCAGAAAAGTTGCATCTCGCAACTTACGATAAAGTGAAATGCTGAATACTTGAGCGTTAGGAATAATATTCCGGTAAGACTACTTGTATTTGAACATTTTGTTCTTGCAACTTTTTTCGCCTGTTAAGAAACACTGATAACACATTCGAGGAACACAGAAAAATGTAGCGCATAACTCATTTTGGATGTAAAGGATAAGAATCTAGAACACGATTACATTATCAGATGATATTGTCTTTAGAAATCGTCTTCATGGTTTTCCTGATCATGAGTAAATTCACAGAGGACGAATAATAGTTTATTTCGTTCGTAACTACTTACACAAATTACTGCTAGCGGTAAAAGTACAAAAACCTTTAACCTAAGACCATAACTGAATTCGGAAGCCCTTTGACCCGATTCCCTGTGATTTATACGAAGAGATGAAAACACTGAAGACGTCATCACCCTCACAAAAATAACTGGGAGCAAAATCCTGCTGACCGGGTTATCTCAAAATCTCTTCATGACGGGAATTTCCCCTTCGTCTCATTCCATTTCCAGTCATTCAAAGGATTCTTTTCAATTTATTTGTTTTGGCGGTAAATGACTTATCCACACAAGCGCGCTGGAAACACATTCGGTGGATATTAGTTGTTGGATGTAAGTTCATACATGTTCACCGACATTTTTGACAGCGATTTCCGCTGTAGTGCTTCTTTCTATCACAAAACATGAAAAGAAACAAAAATAGAACGAACGACAATCAACAGGCAGAAAGGATGGAAATCTTCAAAATGACAACAGGCAAAATGATAAAGTTTCTATTTCGACACCACTGAGAAGTCGTGGTCATACTGTCTTGTTCACGGTGTAGCGTGCGACAGGATATCCGTTAACGGATAAATATACGTAAGTAATATTTATGCACTAAAAGAATTCACTAGTGTCATGAGCAAAGGCTGTCCTATGTGATAAAGACAATAAAAAATGCGATCGAAAAATGACCAAAAAAAGTGACCTGCCACCAACCCAAGGTTACGCTTAAAGGGGATTCATTAAGAATTCGTATAAAAATAATTGACGTAGAATTAAAAGATATTCGTGAAGCAAAAAACCAAACTACCTCTGCTTGTTTTAGTCGACGCTTATCATCTATAAAGCTAAGAGGGAATTCCTAATTTCAAAACAAATTAGGCTTGTGAAATTTATAAAGAGAAAAAATGCTTTGGCTGGGGACTCCGGGAGGGGACCAGCACCAGATGAGAGTCGATAAATCAATGCATCTCGCGACTGTTGTACGCTTTCCACACAACAGCCACTTGACCTCTTGGCATTTCAGAGAATTTCGCGACGTTTCTTTTCCAAACTCGCAGCGGTGGGGTGGCTCGCGTCTTTATCGAGCGCAGACACGGAAAACGGTTTTGTGTCATAACATACCGTTTCAAGCACGAACGCGATTCTATCCAGCTAATTACATAATCCAAGGATGGACAAACTGCGGTGCATGCGCCAAAAGTGGCGAATTGGATGATTACAGGTAGCGCATTGAATCCCAGAGATAATAAAACCATGCGTGCTCAGGCAAAATAAAAAAAATAATAATAAAGAAACAAATAAAAAATAAATTAATTAAATAAAATATTTATCTATAATAATAATAACAGCAATTAATCATCAATACAGATTCAAGAGTGCCGCTAAAATAAGTAAAGTTCATCTTGTATTTATATGAAATCCTTTTATCTAAACTGCTACACGTATCCATATCATATATGTGTGTGTGTATATATATATATATATATATATATATATATATATATATATATATATATATATATATATATATATATATATACACATACCCACCCACCCACCCACACACACACACACACATATATATATATATATATATATATATATATATATAATATAATCTATAAAACCTGTGTATAACTGCCAGATACGTTCATGCTACCATACTTTAAAAGTACTGAGAGCGGGTACAAGTTTGCGTGGCGCATCTGAACTACAAAATTTAAAAAAACGGGTGCATGGGATGCAAAAGATTGGCCAATCCTGGCCACCCCTGACATAATCGAAGCTAATACATGTATCGACCATAGAAACTTTAGGACAAATCTAGCAGTCACATGCGTGGGAGGATGTACAGAAAGTTATGAATAAAAGTAAATGATAACAAACGCAATATTACAAAATATGGCCTATGCCCTTTCTAATATGAAAGAGGTTGAACAATAAAAGGAAAAATTTAATTTCACAAATAACCGGACACCCCAATTAAAAACCTATCTAGGCCAAGGGACACAAAAGAGGAAGATAAGAAACCTGAGGCACTCAGTTCATACAAATAATAAAGACTAGGCATTAAATATAAACGTTCCAGGCAAATACATTGCAATATTCACCTAAACCAGGCAAAACTAAACCTCAAAAGGTAGAGAGAGAGAGAGAGAGAGAGAGAGAGAGAGAGAGAGAGAGAGAGAGTTAGCATCTTGCCTACCTTGAAATTCTTTCCTTGCCGCCGACACGTTGGTGACGATGTTGGCGATATGTCCCAAGACTGTCGCGAAGAGGAGGAGGCCGAACATGAGCTGCGTGATGAGATAGATGTAGTCGGTCTTGGTTCTCTTGTCAATGTTGTCAATGTTGGTGGTGGCGGTGGTTTTGTTCTTCTCGTGATCGTTGGTGTTGGGGAAGCTCCCCACCATCATTAAACTGACAGTGCACCAATAGAAGGCCTTCAGGTACTCCAGGACGACGTCGTCCGTCGAGTTCGAGGCGTCGATGAAGCTCGGCTTGAAGCTGAAGCCGTCGTTTTTGGCGATGATGTAAAAGAGGCAAGTGTTCCAGTGGAATATGACTAATAAGTAATGGATAAGACTTATGGATCGGAATAAATTAGGCGAATTGGTATGTCTCTCAGTTCTGTCGAGAAAGTGCCAATACTTGTATATTTTCACCAGGCGAAAACACCTTAAAATGGACTTAAAGTTTATCGAAAGGTACAAGAAGTCTAACGGTAACAGACATAAACAATCTATGTAAAACGTGGTTGAGTTCATATAGTGCTGACGCAGCTTTCTGGAGTCGGTTTGCAGGACTCCGTCCTCTAGGTAACCAGTTCGGAAATGAAAGAGGATGTCTATAACGTAAATGAGATCGGCGAAATAGTCCAACAAGAACCACACCAGGATCGTGTCCTTGGTGATCTCCTGGAAGGCAAAACGATACACCATCACCCACAAATTGTACAAAAAAGCTAAGGACACCACCACGGACCAGTAATAACACAGTCTCCCTGCCGGATCGAAGACGAAAGTCCACCTACAACCCGTTTTCCTTTCGGAACTACTCGTGCTCGTCTCCCACTTCTCGCGGATGAAGTTCTTCCTGATCTCCTTCTTGCGCGCCTCCCGCGTCTTCCGGCTGATGTCCAGCTCGGAGGCCACGTGCGCCCGGTTCACGTACGAGGCCGAGAAGGAATCCCTGGAGAAGCGCTTGCGACTGCCGATGCTGATCTTCGAAGACACGATGTCCAGCAGGGACTGGCGAGAGATAGACTTCCCCTTCAGGGATTCAGGTATGGGACGTTCGATGTAAACAGGTGACGCAGTGTTCAGTCGATTCCCAGAGACGCTCAGGCGCTCGTTCATCCGCGCCGAGGTGATGATGCCTGCAACGAGACACAGAAACGACATCGGGTTAGGGACATCTCGATAAAAGCCATGCAGTACTTCATTCAAAATTTATTCTGGTACGGAAGAACATCTAAGAGCCATATTGCAATGAATAATAATGTATAACTACGTTTTATAAAACCAATGCTATAATACAGATATTCATGAATAGTAACAAATTATTAAAAACAAGTAATAGCATGTAATCATATATACAGTTTATGAGTTATTAAAGCTGATTACCAAGACAACTAGTCTTAATTAATATAACTCTGAACTAGTGCCACACAGATTAATACTGGAAATTCCTACTTAAACGTTGACAAACGGTTAAAAGAAGTAACGTCACTTCCGACATCAATACTTCACTGTAGTACGAAAGATTAGTCATTTCTTTTGGCACCTTTCCTTCCAGTGCTGGAGGAATTGGACACTGATGCTGCCGTTCTAAGTCACCCCCTGCTGGGGTTTATCATCGGAAATTCGAATGCTTCTGTACTATGTTCTTTTAAATTATTATTCTCTCTCTCTCTCTCTCTCTCTCTCTCTCTCTCTCTCTAAATACACACACACACACATATATATATATATATATATATATATATATATATATATATATATATATATATATATATATATATATATATATATATATATATATATATATATATATATATATATATATATAATGTTGGAAAAACATTCAATCTCTTCGTATCTACAAACATCACGCACAAAAGGACAAATTACAAGGAAAACCTAATTATATTTAATTTGGTTATTTTGTTAATGGCGTGTGCATTTCATTATAATTTGTTCCCACAACTCCGTTCATCTATGTTTGGAAAGTGAAATAATAATAATAATAATAATAATAATAATAATAATAATAATAATAATAATAATAATAATAATATGAAGGAAGAAGACCCTCTTTCAAGCATGTTTTGTTGAAAATGATGGCTGCATTGTGCGAACTGATTTTATATGGAGTTTTTTTCAATTTTTATTATAAATCGCCTTTCTTGCACGTCAATATTGGTCAATAACTGGCCAATGATCATAGCTTGGTGGATTTAAACAGTGTTCCTACAGCAGAATTTTATTCTAAAAAGAGCAGGTTACTGAAATCTGGTGTTCTAGATCCGTAGAGTTCAACGGTGTCTTGTCTTGGACGTCTTCGGTTTTAACAGCAGATGGAGTCTGGATTTTCTTGGTACTTTTTCTGCGGTTTCTTAGTACTTTGGCCCAAGAAAAAGGAATGGCACTTTTGGACCACTGCATTCTTATTAGATTTTTACTTCGTAAAAAAAATTGGTTTTTGTTTAGATAAAACTTTATATTTGTAATTGTTTGCGTTCATGTATCACTAATACTGACATATTTTAGGTATTTCAGTAATCTGCTCTTTTCAGAATAAAATTCTGCTGTAGGAACGCTGTTTAAATCCACCAGAATATGAACACTGGCCAATTATTAACCGATACTGACGTGCAAGAAAGGCGAATTATAAGAATATTTTAAAAAACGCAATATAAATTCAATTCGCACAATGCTGCCACCATTTTCAACAGAGTAATAATAATAATAATAATAATAATAATAATAATAATAATAATAATAATAATAATAATAATAATAATAATAATAATAATAATAATGGTATCAGAAAGTCTTTGTCAATTATCTAAAGCCAGTTCACATTAGGATATAATATTTTAATAACGAATACGGCTTATTTTGCAAGGAACATATACTAGCAAAATAAGATCAAAATCATCTTTCGAAATAGCTTACAAATTGGAACAAAATTAATCTTAAAGTTAATGCGAAGCGTTCAGATGGGGACACTTTTTGACGAGCGCACGACCCTGTGTTAGGAAGCGCGTTTTTAAATCCACCAAGGGAGGTCAAAGATGAAATCCACTGCTGAATAGCTCCAGGGAAGGCCTCACCTCAGCTTCCACTCTGTTTCTAATGACCTAAAAAGGATAAACTGGAAAGCTATGACCCCCAAGAAACGCAGTTACATTGTAAAGTACTGGCTAAATTCCAGTGCGTGAACATACTTCTGCAATAAAAGAAACTCCCTGAAA
>NC_089755.1:25177676-25197676 GCF_040412425.1 Macrobrachium rosenbergii
ATTTAAACTCACTCATTAATAGTGTACGAAAATAGACGTCTTTTTTCTAATAAGAAATATTTAGTCTATACTCAGTTACACCTTTTTACTTCTTTCCTGTTATTAAATGAACTGCTGCAAGAGTTTGCCTTCCACCCCCTCATCATATTAAGAAAAAGAGTGGCAAAACACTTTCCTATACGGCTGCCTTCAACTCGTGATACGTATTTTTATATTGGTTTTAGTTTTCCTTCTTGAGGAATGTTAGGCAGTCGGTATTTATTGTTTTGAATAAATACGCGTGGATAAAAGCTAGAAATGAATATATATCATTCTAAAGATAAAAGCGAAGAAGAAATGAACGAATTAATGAGGAAATTCGCATATGAACGAATAAAATAGATAATTTTTATAAACATGCTGTTATTAAAATGCACTAAAAGGTTAAAAATAACTTTTTGAGACAAACCAGGATTTTCTTACAATAAATCATGTCTACACAAATAAAAGCGTGGGCCTCAAACATGGAAGGAAATGCTACAAGAGAAGAAATATATTTTTATATATTTCTTGTAGCATTTCCTTCCATGTTTGGCGCCCACGCTTTTATTTTTGTAGACATGATTAATTGCAAGAAAATCCTGGTGTCTCAAAAAAATTTTTTTTTACTTTTTAGTGCATTTTAATAAAAGCATGTTTTAAAGAATTTTTTATTTTATTATTTTATACTTTTTTGTTTTGACAGAAATTGTAACCGATTTAGGATTGTAGTTCACGAAACTGATATCCGTTTACGGGGGAGGATGAAGGAAGGGAGAAGGGGAAGGGGAAAGTGGGAAAGGGGAAGGTGGAAGGGAGGGAAGGGGGAAACGGGAGTAGGAAGATGAGGGAAGGGGAAATGAGAGGAGAGGGGGAGAGGGAGGGAAGATGGAAGGTGATGGGGAGGGGAGGGGAGGAAAATGGGAAGGGGATGGATGGGAAAGAGGATGGGAGTGGTTAAAGAGGAAGGGGTAGGGGAGGGAAAGGAGAGGGGAAGCTAAATTAGCACTTGATCATGTACTCTGGGAGGGGGGGGGATCAGTGGGGGAAGGGGATGGAAGAGGAAGGAGGAGGAGGAGGAGGAGGGGGAGGGGAGGGAAGAGGGAAGGGGAGGGATGAGGGAAGGGGAGGAAAGAGGAGGACACAGCTAAATTAACACTTGCTCGTGTGCTGGGGGAGGGGGATGGAAAAGGGAAGGGGGAGGGGATGGAAAAGGGAAGGGGGATGGGGATGGAAGAGGGAAGGGGAGGATTTATATAGAAGACAGATTCTACCGAGTCAAAGAAGTTGTGAAAAATCCGAAAAGTTTCACACAAATCCTGAGATGGTGGGAGAGGTCACTGTAGGGTCACAAGAGGTCACTGCTGACCTACTGATCATGTAAGGTTGTATTGTCACCGGGATTGAGTAACTAAGCAAAATTTAAAGTCCATCAGACAAGGGAACAAGTCGAAAATTGAGTTGCAAGATATGAGGACAGACAGACGCAGAAGTGAAGTAAAATAAAAGCATGTAAAAAAACGAAATATCGTACATGTTGACGACGGTCTTGACCAGCAGCTATTTAAGATACTTGATACAGTGTCAGCTGGCTATATATAAATATATATTAAATTGTTATCACAATTGTAATTTTAGACACCATAAAAAGAGCTGCAGCTGTTTTCGGTTTTCTGTACGTCTAAGTTTCCTTAGACGTTTCTGAGGGAAAGTGTAGGCCGAAGTCTGAATGGTCAATATAAAAATTGTCGATAGATGGGGATTTTTTAGTGGATTAAGTACTTAGATATGATGATGGTAATACCTCAAAGTACGTAAGAATTTGTATTTTATTGACAAGTTATATTTAAGATATGCTTGGCTTAAGATGAACACTGAAAAAATTTGGTATTTTGTCGAGAGTATTTTTTACTGAGAGGGTAGTTTTATCACAGAAGCATTTAGTCTGCTTATACGCATGCGCGGATGGTGATGGATTTATTTCGTCTCGTCGATGAATTATTTCTTGATCTCCAAAGTTGTGCCCATAACTACGAAGTCTTTTTTTTGTGGATTAAGTACTTAGATATGATGATGGTAATACCACAGTGTACTTAGGAAATTGTATTTTATTGGCAAGGTATGATAAAGATACGTTTGGCTTAAAATGAACATTGGAAAACAGGTGGTGATTTCGTCGGGAGTAATTTTTTAATGAGGGGGTATGTCTATCACAGAAGCCTTTGGTCTGCTACTTTTTACCGTGGCGAGGATTGTAAACCACTTTTAAACTGATATAACTTTTCAATGTTGATTTTATTGAGGTAATAATCATAATAATAATTCTCATAAATTACGATCAAAGTTCACGTAAATTCTGGTCAAAAACTGATGTTATAGGGGATTTGGATTTACTGTCGAAGTTAATCATACGTCTGGCAGAGCCCGGAAAAAAAGGGTGGAGTGTCAGGTGAAAAATGAGAATAAATCCAGAAAAGTGAAGGAAAAGGTGACGTAAAAACGCAAATTTCATTTGTTTTGTCTGTGTTTGTATGTCAGTCACGGGGAAGGGGTTTGATTTTGAGTTAAAAACCTTTCTGTGGTGACATAGAGGCCGTGTGCAAAATTTTGTCTGGGTCTGTCAAGCGGTTTGGATTTCTATAAAAGCTAAACTACTATACAAACATTCACTTATATATATATATATATATATATATATATATATATATATATATATATATATATATATATATATATACATATATATATTATATATATGTATATATACATTTATATATATATATATATATATATATATATATATATATATATATATATATATATATATATATATATATATATATATAAATATATTTATAATGTGTGTGAGGGAAGAGGTGAACTTTATCGGAGAGAAACTTATTTATGGTTTGCCATGGAACACTAATATTTCATCTGTGTGCAAAGAAATTTTTATTTGAAAACATGTAATAGTTTATCTAAATAAATGCTCTTAATTGATACCAAAATATATAAAAATCTTGCAAGGACCAACTATCTATCTATCTATCTATCTATCTATCACACATTATATATATATATATATATATATATCTATATATATATATATATATATATATATATATATATATATATAGAGAGAGAGAGAGAGAGAGAGAGAGAGAGAGAGAGAGAGAGAGAGAATTATATGAAATATAAAAACAAATATAAATAAAATCCATTAATTTAAAATGTATACAAATTCTAAATCTTATATGAATATATGTAAAAACAAACTCCTATGTAAATACCTAAATTATGTCAGTTTTAGTGATACATGAACGCAAACACTTCCAAATATAAAGTTTTATCTAAACAAAAACCAATTTTAGTTCTAAATCTTACATGAATGTATGTAACTCCAAAATCCTATGTAAAAACCTCAAATATGTCAGTACTAGTGATACATGAACGCAAATAATTACAAATATAAAGTTTTATCTAAAAAAATACTTATTTTAGTTCTAAATCTTATATGAATGTATGTAACCACAAAATCCTATGTAAAAACCTAAATTATGTCAGTAGTTGTGATACATGAACGCAAACAACTACTAATATGAAGTTTTATCTAAACAAAAACCTATTTTTTTTACGAAGTAAAAATCTATTAAGAATACAGTGGTCAAAAACTGCCATTCCTTTTTCTTGGGCCAAGCGTCAGTAGACATTCTTCTTGCTGACGGAGACTTTCCACTACGATCATTCTATTTGTTTTTCCTTGAACCTGTAGCAGCCACTCACCCCTTCTGGTCTAATGCAGCCCCCAACTGTGTCCGGTGGTAGCCTTGCTCCTCAGCTATAAAGCTCCGAGTTCTATTTACTTGCACATTTCTTTGCAGTGTTCCCTTCGCTCGACACTGAAAAAAAGCTATGATGCCATTGTTGTTGGTGCTGTGGACAAGTTCCATGAATCCCACAGATGCTGTGAGGACACAGAGGGAGGGTAAGCGATGTTAGGACGTCAGCCAGCTTTTCGCCAGGTGACAGATAGGCCTGGGATTCTGGCCAATAATAGTGTGAAATGGGTTCACTTTTAGGGAAGCTTTATATTACTATAAGAGTATATACGGCAGACGACCCCAACAATTTTGCGAAATATGATCCTGTCCCAATGAGCATTGAACAACGTATTATCTTTTGATGTTCTCAATAGGGTTCAGATTGATGATTTCAGGGTTGGAGCCAAGCTCCTTGGCAACATTTATTTACTGCTGACTAAGTATGCTGCTGATGTGTTTGTTACACCTCAGTATTTTGGAATCATTAAGAATAGCAACCTGTAAGAGGAGCTCTCACTGAAATCTTCCAGTCATTTCTGAGGTCAAGGATGTTACCCAGAAAGTTCTTAAACTAAAGTCTCTGACAACTTTGGAAAAACTTGGATTGGACTTACTAACTAAAGCCTCTGACAGCTTTGGGAAAACTTGGATTGGACTTACTAGTTTATTCCCAGATGTAGGGAATCAAATTGGACAGAATAAAAATGATTATTTCTGAATGTAACTTTTCACTAAGAATTTGAGATGCATCAATATTCTTTCCTTTAACTCATTCTTTTTTTTTTTTGTTATGCGAAAAGATGATCTCATTCTAATGAAGTTCTTCTCCAACTGCATCCAAAAAAGGCGTAAGAAGCAGGTTCCCATCCTCTTACCAAAATCCTGAAGGAGATCCTGAAGGCCCTATTCTAGGTATCTGTACCAATGAGGTCCCTTTCATATGGCACAATAGCACAATGTATCATGCACAAGGTTCCCCTTCAGGTGCGCTCTTCAAATGAGTCTAAAGGCATTGCATCATTGTATCAAAGAAAACGTTTTTGAACTGGACATTTATACTAATGGGACTTTTCTTTAGATCACTGACGGGGAGGACCTTCCACACCTCAAGGATGACTTTAAGGACAAGTCTGGTCTACGATTTACGGTAGATGCATCTTTTTGGCATTAAGACTATTATCACTCGACAAACACATCACTAAAAATCTACGCCGTTCCCTATCCAACGATACTCCAGAATACAAACCTAATAAATAGACGATACAGTATTGCCAAAGTGAGGAATGTGCAATTCCCAATGCTTTGAATACTGGAATGACTTAAGACTCAACTGTCGCGGAGACTGAATTACCGGCTTCCCGATGTACCAATAAGCATCAGTACCCAGAATGTATAACCTTCGTTTATCAAGGAAATTACTAGTAGCAATGAAGTACTAGAATATGAAAGAGATTCGGGATGATTCCATCCTCACGACATTAAAAATAAAAGAACAAAAGCCACCCATTATCCTTCAGTGCAAAGAAATATTCATTTTACCAAATATGAAATACCTGCCTAACCAATGGAAATATCTCCCCACACCTCCACCTATGGTTATTAAGATGCTGGGGATCCTCATACCTCACTTGGTGATTGTATAGCACCGATATAACATCTTTCTCCATTCTCGCCCTGCCCACCAATCTTTCCTTACCTGACTCATCATTCCCATTGACCTCTTTCCTGTCTGAATATTGGCCAACCCAAATTTTGGTCTCAGTATTTTTATAAATCGCCCCTTGCCTTGCTTTGGCATTCATTCCCCATTGATGATAGAATGAGACATTTAAGAAATGTCTGGTCTGATAAATTGTCAATTAGAAGTAGGTCTAGAGAGGATTTTCCTTAAATGATTGGATATTCGCTTTTTCAGATATATATATATATATATATATATATATATATATATATATATATATATATATATATATATATATATAGTATAAATATATATATATATTTTATATATATCAAAATTTATATATATTATTCTCTTATATATGGAAAATATATTTTAAACCTATATATATATAAAATATTAGAAATTGATAGCATTTTAGATGTTTCAAAATATCCTTCATTATTGTATTTATCTGGAAAATCTATTTTAAACCTACATTATAAAATATATATCAGACTAGATGTTTATGAAATATCCCATATCTGTATTTATCTATATGTGTATGTGTTATATATATGTATATATATATATATATATATATATATATATATATATATATATATATATGTGTGTGTGTGTGTGTGTATGTATGTATGTATACACAGAGATATATTTATATATACATACATATATATATATTTTTATTTATTTATTTATTTATACAATGAAGTTTGTGGCACAGTGGCTCCTACTTTGATTAATCGGCAAGAGCAAATTCCATGGTGGGAAAATCAGCTGGATTAAGTAGTGCCTTGCAAACGAGATGGTTAATGGGATGAGGTGTGCCGCAGCCAGGGTGGGAATTCGATCATAGCTGAGGAGACCGAAGTTTAACATCCTCTAGAACCATCGTTTTTTTTTTTTATTCTTTTTTAAAGAAGAGATGGTTCCACAAGGTGTGAACCTTCCGGTTCTCAGCAAGACTATTAGAATGAGTTGCTAGCCCTACAGGACAAAAATTCTTAGGCATAGAAACTCTCGCGCACACACATTCGCACACGCATCTATTATACGGGGTGAAGTTACAGGTCCCACATCATCGTTCATTTTTCTTTCCACACAAGCGAAGTAAGCTCCCGTATTTGTCCGGCAGTTTTCTTTTTCTGGAACTGGTGCCCCTTAGTCTGCTCAGACTGGATCCTCATTTTAATATGACGTCCAATCAAGTGCTCACTTCTTATCGGGTGCCCGTTGCTAAAGGCTGAAAGACATTAACTTAGCATAACCTATATGGGATGACTTCATGTCATTCTTATTTCGCACACGCCTAAAGGCCTCTCTCTCTCTCTCTCTCTCTCTCTCTCTCTCTCTCCACCATACTCAAGTTCTACAATACCCCGAACCCCCACCTAACCCTCCAACATCATCATCCGCCCCCGCCACCTCTGCGCTCCATGGGCTGTGTGTTGACATTCGAGTGCATTCATCTCTCTCTCTCTCTCTCTCTCTCTCTCTCTCTCTCTCTCTCTCTCTCTCTTGTTGCGTTACCGATCTTGAGGAGTACCTGAGCTTGAGGAGGAGGAAAATAAGAAGAAAAGGAATAAAGTCAAGAGGTATTACGAAGCCAATATATCTCTGCAATATATTTCTGCAAAAAAGAAAAATGAGAGAAAAACCTGGACGTTGATCACATGATCGATCAAGGCCTGCATAATCGGTCTCACGTTTTGGCCAAAGTCAGTTCTGATCTCTCACTCGGCTGCATTTGATGAGGGATTACTAAGAGGAGCTCAGTTGCAGTTTTGCTGAGGTGACCGCTCATTTTAGTTATCTTGCCGATATACAGAGTTTTCCTTCTACAAAAAACTAAGGACACTGAGTTTCTGTGGGGTCGTAAACCTTTCCTTCTTTCTTTCTTTTTTTCAATGCTTTCATTTTGCCACTTATTCATTATGTAGTTGCTGCTTGTGCTCTCTCTCTCTCTCTCTCTCTCTCTCTCTCTCTCTCTCTCTCTCTCTCTCTCTCTCTCTCTCATGGTGTTAGGTATCAAAACGATATCCGTGCTTTGTATGTTAGCACGTACTCTCTTCTTTTTTAATCGTAAATTCATTTTGAACAAACTAACATTGCGTAAAAACTACTGAGAGAACTCAGAGATTAAAAGAGAGAGAGATTTTTAAGTAAGCTCCCACTCTATGCGAAGTTCGGTAGAGCAAACTGTTATTTCACTTTATTTTGACTCTTTAAAAAAATCAGTGATGCTACTCTCATCGGCATCGACGTGTGCCTGAAAACTTGTTGACATCTGATGCACTTTCTGTGACACGCCAATGTTAATTTCTCAGGTCTGCGATTCGCTCATATCATACTGAACCTTGATTTGAAAATTTAGCGTCGAAATGTGTGACGTCTTTCCTCTACTAGCCCTGGGGTCTCTGTGTAGCAAAATAGCTTATTTAGACTTACTAGCCAAGACAACTGAAAAGTTCATAACACAGCCATTTATCAAACGCTTAGATCCTGGGCACGCAGGTTAAGCCTCTTATACACGCGTGACTTTTTTTTATATTCACAAATATTATTAAGCCATAAATATCTTTTTAATATTTCCAGTTCACTAAACCATGGGAATAGCTTACACCCAAGGAAAATTACAATTGACAAACTCTTCGTCACCGGCAGGATTCGAACCTTTGCCTGGTTTAGAAACAACGATTAGACAGATGTGTGTGTGTGAAAATAGAAAAGGTTCGAGATTTAATGTACTAAAAACGAAATCCACTCATTCATCCATAATACATTATAGTATTTGAAAAGTAGCCACAATTTTACAATTCGCTATTTTGCCAAAGAGCTACCTTAATTTATGAGTGTTCTCTGACATACCAATTTATTTTCGCCTTGTTAATCCCTTTGATACATGACATTATGTAGATACTGTAACTCGCAATCAGCTGAGGAAATTGCTTAAAGGAATTATTAATAAACTACACAGGTGAGGCTAAGCTGAATGATATAAAAGAATAGTTATGTACTTGGTATGGTGTTCACCGTTCTCTGTACACTGAGTCTGGGGTACGGAGCTTTGAAATGCTCTAGGTTTGAGACTTCTTGATGATCGTAAATGCTATAAATATCTCAATTAATCGCCCATAAACATAAATACTGCATGAGCTTGTTTTTTTGTGTGTGTATGCTAACTGGCGATTAAATGAGACTTTTATAGCATTTATGATCATCAAGTCGTCTCAAACCTGGAGCACTTCGATACTCCATACCCCAGATTCAGTGTACGGAGAACGGTGAACACCATTCGAACTAACACGCACATACACATGCATACATACATATATATCTACATACATACATTATATATATATATATATATATATATATATATATATATATATATATATATATATATGTAATATATATGTATGTATATATATGTATATATAATATGTATAATTATGTAATACTGTATATATATATATATATATATATATATATATATATATATATATATATATATATATATATATATATATATATATATATATATATATATATATATAATGTGTGTGTGTGTGTGTTCGTCTGTCTGCTATGAAAATCTTCCTTACCAGACAATGAACACCGAGAACTCACACTAATTTAGCACTGAACTGTAACGCTCTACGCCTTTGTAAAGTGTACCACCAGCTGTTTTTCAATGAGCCCCAAGCGAATCGTAGTTTTAATTACCAGGAGGAGGTCTTTAACACTGACGCAGCCCGAGGGCCTCACTGGGTCATTTGTGCCTTTCAGTTGGTGAAAAGCTCGTCAGCAGAGACCCAACGACCTCGTTTAGTCGGTAGTGGAGCAATAAACCTCTGCCTTTTGTACTGAATGGTCGTTAATTAGATGGGCCACTGATTCCGCACACAAACACACACACATAAAGAGCCTATTAAGATTTCCATGTTGTCAATTGTAGATAAAAGCAGTAATTACGTATTTTAGCCTATATGTATCTATGCAAGACCCTAAAGTATGACCTTGGAAGCAAATTTAACAGATATATATCACTGTCACTGTTATTATTCTGGACATCCTTAAATCCGATGTTACTTAATATATTCTCGTTTTCTAAAGTGCACTGTAGTGTCTACATCTAAAGTTTGAAGACCTTATGTCGATAAGGATAACAGCGAGTTCTTCGACTGCCACGCATATTTACCTTGACCTGAGCAAAACTGAGTTTTTGAAACGAAAAGAAGTCGAAATCAAACATTCAGAATGAGATGCAGACGAGGGCTTTCTTCTTTTCCGGGGATTCAGAAATAAGGTCATTTGAAGAGTTTGTTGTTGTAAGTGGAAAGGAAACCCGGGGTGGGGGCGGGGGTGGGCAGGCTGCATGGAAACGGTCCGTGTTAAATAACCTTTCTTTGTGAATACACACGAGTACAAAAAGTTTCTTTCAATGCAAAATGGAATTTTGAAGCAAGAAACTGGGGAGAAGAGGAACGTCATAACATATTAGAATAGATTAATTAAACCATTATATATGGACCATTGTTTTATAAGCATAAAATAATCTACATTCCAAAACTAAGCTTTGGAGTAAAAGTATTACTGAAGTGAGAAAGTGAGGATAATTTTGACTAAAAGAGTAGGCTTCCGGTTTTACATATGGGCCATTGTTTTACATGCAGACATTTAATCTTCACTTCTAAAATAAGAATCGGCACAGAAAATTGTCCTTAAAGGATGATGTACTATTGCAGCAGTTCAAACTTAAAGAGAAGTTATGTGGAACTGAAACTGAAGTTATAATCTCTAAGAAAAGATTAAATGAAAAAAATTGTATATGGAATAATTTTTAAATTTGTGGATTCCTTAGGCTATGGAATTGATATTTGATATATGTTTTTATTCCTTTACCATAGGTATATATTATATAAAGATTTCAAATGTGATAAAGATAAAGCAATAAAAGGAAAACAGAAACAATGGGGTATGAGAAAAAAACAAACAAAATAACCACCATTTTCAAACTGTTGAGATCTAATCCAGACTGACGACTGAGAATGAAGATTAAATTCACTACAAAATAATGGTCAGGAGTGTCATCATAACTGAACGATGGACGGTAATTTTCCTTTCTTGTACAAAAAATAACCTTATTCGTAACGTCTTATAATAACAAGAAAATAATAGGACACATCTCAGTTTAAACCTTCACTGCTATTCTTACCATTATTATTATCTGTCAAAATGCACAAGTCATACGTAACAAGTCTTAAAGGCCGAATTTAACAAAAAGAGAATGGTGAGAGATAAAAAAAGTAAATTGAAGATAGTGACTTACAAACACATTTCATTTAGAATGGCGTTGTCTGACTGTATAGATTTAGAGTTGCGTTCATTTATTCTTCCTTATGTTTTG
The DNA here is from genome assembly GCF_040412425.1 of Macrobrachium rosenbergii. Lineage (NCBI taxonomy): Eukaryota > Metazoa > Arthropoda > Malacostraca > Decapoda > Palaemonidae > Macrobrachium > Macrobrachium rosenbergii. Next base: position 25,188,607 of record NC_089755.1, read on the forward strand.
TTAGTGTGTCTGTACTTATTTCATCATCAGTCTTGTACGCATGAACAAACAAAAGTTTAACTGTGATAGTCAGTCAGAGAATTAACGACTAATTATTTCTTATTTTGGAAAATATGAAGGGCAAATTGCTTATGATCCAGACATCCGTTTCAGTCGGCGATTTCTTGTACATTTTCTGTCATTTATTGAAGACGAGTGTGAACGTCATTCAAACAGTACCCGGCCTCACCAAGAAAGCATCACAGGAGAAAGACGGTTCTTGTATTATTTTTTTCAACATAGACCCTGTATTCTTCAGTGCGCTAGGTCCAACGATGTTTAACTAGAAGGAAAGGTAAGCATAATGACATCAAGATATGGCCAAATACTCAAATATACATTTGCATATATATTTGACACTTAACCATACAGCAATGTTATCAGTCCTTACTAAGACTGGCGTACAAAAATCTACCTCAAGTCTTCAGAAGTTGCGAGACATTTAAGCTTCACCTCACCTGTCCTCTTTACATCCTCTTTTATGTGACTTGAAACAATTAGAGGTCTGTTCACAGAAACGAGAATATTAATTAAACCTGAGATCCTGTTTCGATGCGTACCCTTAAATTAGTTTCAGTGCAATAACAGATAATTAAAAATCGACATACTCTATTTTTTAATATGATGTCATTTTGAAAGTTCATATTAAGACGCTTTTAATTCCTGTGTACTTCATAGAAAGGCTTCATCCAGAATATTCCAATTTTTATCACGTATCAGTTTAGTTGTTTGGTGGTAAGGAGAGGATAAGCTGCGAAAAAAAGAATGTTCAAAAGGGCAATATACCCAAACGTGGCCTCTACAATTCATTCATTTTTATTTCATTTTGTTTTTCCTTTTTTTCCTTTTGGTAAGGCAAGATTGAAAGCGCGAATTAAAGGATAGTGAATTAAATAACGGCTAAAATACCACAGCATGCTCTTCGCACAGCACGTGCGATGGGAAGAGGAAAGCCGTGAACGAATGAAAGGAAAAGTGAAAAAAGAAAAATGTCAAAGCTCCATGAATTTTTGGTGGCGGGACGGCCTTGTAAAAAGACGCAGCAGCACAGAAAGGATGTTCTGGTTTCATATACGTGTAAAAAAATCCCATGAAATTCCCCGAACTCTTGCATGAAAGACCTAGTTTTGTGGATACTGTGAATAGCCATGTTGTGAGACATTCTGAATGGAGTCACTGCTCGCTCTTTTTATTATTTCAGAAATGAACAAAGTGAAACTTTTCATATTTGCTTTGCGATACATCTGAATATTTTCAACATCCAATGATGCAGACGCAGCGGGGGTCGCGTGTTGTCATTTTAACCCTTTCATTTGGTTTTCGATAAACACAGTCGAGGTGGAATGGCGACGACCATCGACTTCGTAGGCTTATTTGCTTGTGGGTTGGGGATTCGTGCCTGGATCACAGAACAAAAAAAAAAAGAGTTTGAAATTTTAGACTGAACTGCGTTGAGAAATACAGCATGTTACGAATTCAAGTGTGGAGTCGGAGCCAGGAACATTTGAAATATCTGAAATATCTCAGGTTTCTCAATTAATAATGATGATGATGATGATGATGATGATGATGACAGACCTAGGGTAAATTCTTTCAAAAACTTGGTAGAAAGACTGATCACAATAGTAAAAGAAATTTCTGTACAATGTATGTGTTGTCTCTGCATCGGGAAACAACAGGGAGTTTCAGGGTCGAGATAAGGAACTGGGGCTTACACACGTCCTCATTTTGCTATTTCCCTTTTAGTCATTGCAATTCCCGTTCATGAACATGTCTCCTTAGGTATAAATCATATCATAATATATTGAAATATGCATGTACATTATATTACTAGTTTGCAGCTCTGTATCTGTTGAATTACCTCCTGCAGTAACATGATTTTTTCGTCAAATGATCTTTCTCGTTACTTTATCTGAACAGTGCTCTCACATAAAACCGAGTGTCTAATGCAATAATGATTTCTCTCTCTCTCTCTCTCTCTCTCTCTCTCTCTCTCTCTCTCTCTCTCTCTCTCTCTCTCAGTCACCGGGACAACATTGTATTTAAGCTTGGGTATCTTTTATCAAGGTATGGTGTTGGAAAAAAAATGCCTGATGAAAAACTGTCAAATTGCTGCTTTACTTATGAATCAAGATATTTTTACCTTATAATGTGATGTTTGACCTTTTTACTTCCAGTTAAAACAGGAAACATTGATATCTGTATTTATACTGAATTTTGTTGTACAAAGATTATTATTTCTATATTTACTGTACTATTTTTTGTACTTTGACCATGTTGGAATAAAAGGAAGATCGTCTGGTTTTGAAATTTTGTTTGTGGCATTCGATTATATTTAGACATTTTCAATTTGGCTATTATTATTATTATTATTATTATTATTATTATTATTATTATTATTATTAGAAGGAAGAAGACCCTCTTCCAGATATGTTTTGTTGAATAATATTATACAAGATCTTTCAATTCTTCTTACTATTCTCTTTTCGAGGCTGTTATCTGCTAAGAGCTGGCCGGTGTCCACAATCTGGATAAGGGGAAAGGCACGAGTTCTGAATATAGTCAGTTTTTATTCTGGTACACGCAGGCACCAGTTAAACATGAATTGGTGTGACCGTAGGGTTTCAGCATATATAACTAAAATCTCGACGTCGTTCTCGAGTGGTAGAGAGCCGTTACAGTTTTCTATGGGTGTCGTCAACGTTTCTGACTGTATCGTTAGTCTACCTTCGGGACGGGGTGGGTTGGTCTGGTTAGAATGAGCTCATCAGTCGGTATATAAAGGGTCCCAGACCGCTGGTGGAAGGGGAACTGAATTTTGATTGGCTGGTAGGGGATTAGCGCCCATGAGCAAAGCTTTCTACCAGAAGTTGATGGTTGCATGAGGACGTTGGAGACAGGGTGGGTGGTGCTGGGAGGGTCGCTCACAGCAGATGGAGGCAGTTCCTAATTGGTCCATTTGCTGAACTCAAGAACACCGGTGGGCAGCATTCTATGTGACACCATCGGGAGGAAGAAAGCTTCCTGAGTGGTGTTACGGTTAGTCCTTTCCTTTCCAATGTACAGAGCCTCCAAGAGGCGGCAGTGGAGATGGTCTGTTACCTTATCCATAATTCCAATATTGGGGATCATATCACTTTCTTTTATTTTAATAATATGGTAATTTTTAGCAAGATTACGTAGGACGCCTCCCTGAACGTGGCTGGAGATCCTCTTCGAAAATCTCATTGAGGTCACCCTAATTAAAGTGCCGAGGCATTCTGGGACTGGGCTTCTGTACCAGTAGACCACAATGGTTCTTTTCAGAGGGTCCTGCACCGAAGGGGCTGGGTTGTTCTTCATAATCAGGATGCTAGTTCTTTTGCTTTTATAGTAAATCACTAGCCTGACCTTTTTCTCTGGGTCCGTAGGGCACATGTTTCCTTCTATGATGTTTCGAAGGGCACACTCATCCTCTTTATGGTTCATGTAAAACACACCCTTATAAAAGAGAGTTATCTCTTCAAAGGCAGTGGGGCAAGGTCCCTGCTCGCACCATTTATCAATGGTCCTTCGGAATGCCCATTATAAAGTGAGACTTGGGCAACACCTTCTAATTCGGCGTGTTTTTCTTAGAAGAGCAGTGAGAGAGAGCTCTCCTAACGAAGTGCGTTTGTATTTCTCTGGGTACTCACTCTCCCTGTTCTGGCACATACCCAGGTCCTTGGGTTTTGTGTAGACTTGTGTGATGAAACGCTCCTCCTGTTGCCCTACGAGGACATCAAGGAAGAGGAGTCGGTAGTCAGGGCAACATTCAATGGTAAAGTTGAGGCAACTGTGGTCGTGGAAAGCTTACCACAGGTGTTCTGTTTCTTCCTCCAAGCTGGCGCTAATGAACGTGTCGTCGATATACCGGATGTACATTGACAATTTCTCTGTGGCAGCAAATACCCGATGCTTCACAGTGCCCATATAGAAATTCACGAAGAGTACTCTGAGGGGAGAACCCATCGCTACACCATCTTTCTGCATGTACATAAGGCTCTACAGGTGGAGAAAGAAGCCTTGTTTGTACAAATTTTGAGAAGTGCCCGGAGGGCATACTTGGGGTGTTTAATGGGAGCATGGATTCATCTCTCCACACATGAACCAGTATTATTTTTATTGTTTCCTCCATGGGGACATTCGTGAACCGGAACTCCACATCCACTAAGTTCTTCACTGAAGGGGTGGGTAGAGCTTTCGGCTAGTACGCTGTTGGCCCAGAATTCGACTCTCCGAGTGGCCAATGAAGAATTAGAGGAATTTATTTCTGGTGATAGAAATTCATTTCTCGTCATAATGTGGTTCAGATTCCACAATAAGCTGTAGGACCCGTTGCTAGGTAACCAGTTGGTTCTTAGCCACGTAAAATAAATCTAATCCTTCGGGCCAGCCCTAGGAGAGCTGTTAACCAGCTCAGTGGTCTGGTTAAACTAAGATGTACTTAACTTTTCCATATCCAATGAAGCAATGACTCATCCAACAGGTGTTGTTTTTAGGACTTCTAAAAACTTAGCAGAGGTTTTCAAGCTGTGGTTATCAGGCACATATGAAGTCAAAATAGTATTAGGTTTCTTCGCTAGATTCCTGCCTAAATCTGCCATGCCTTTCCCACCACAGTAAGTGAGCTGCTTCCCACAAAGAACTTTAGGGAGAGCCAGCCAGCAACTTAAGGATAACAGCTTCAGTACTAGCATTGCTGACAGGATCATGAAAAAGGTAATCAAGATGGTGCAATAACTAGGTGAATGGATAGGGGGCCAACATTAATAAAAAAATAAAGCCCAGAAAACCCTATACTACTGGAACTATATGGTAGCAGCCTATAGAGATGATGGATATAAAACTTATCATGCATTATCAAATGGAATGACATCACATTTACTCTTCAAGAACAACTTTAACACTGCTAAGCCGAATTCCTATAGACCAGATATTGGGATGACCCAGACAAGTCTGTCAAGTGGGCTAACAACCAAGGACACCTCTCCAACTTTGAGGCATCTGAGATAAAATTATAAAACCGTACATTAATCCCCAAAAAGAAGAATTATTCAAATTACCGGCATTGAAGCATCTACGCAACCATCAAATAGCTGCCCCACATGATCACCGAGATGCTGCAGTATCCCTCCTAGATCACTGATTGGAAGATACTGATACAACAAGTGTCTCCATTTCAGCCCTGACCATTGGCAGTTTCTACTTGCCTCACGGTTCCCAGCACCTTTTCCCATCAAATGATTGGCTAACAGAGATTTTCATGTCAGAATTTGTCTCAAAACCCTTCGTCTTGCCTTTTGTACTAACTCTTCATTGATAATAGACCTGGAAAAGTTTGGAAACATCCAGATATAATGCTTCTTTGAAATATGATTGGACAGCATCACAACGAAGATAGTAAGCCTTTCAACCAATCTGACAGAATTAAGATGATTTTATATCTAACCATTTGTCTGTCTACCTACATCTGTATCTATCTATCGATCTATCTATCTATCTATCTATATATCTATATATATATCTATCTATCTATATATATATATATATATATATATATATATATATATATATATATATATATATATATATATATATATATATATATATATATATATATATATATATATACAGGGTGTCCATAAAGTATCTTTTACAATTTAAAAAATATATTATAAAAGCCATGGATTAGACATCTTAATCAGATTTGTTCTATGTACTCAACAGTTATCAAAGTTTTTAATCACATTGCATTTGTGTATTTCAGGTACCCCTTTTGATTAAAGAAATGCTGTTAAATGAATCCATAAAAATGGCTGCTCCTCAAGAAAAGGCACTATGTGTGTCATGGTTTACTGAGACAAATTGGATATGCATATCTCAGCAAAATTACAGAACTAAGTATGGAAGAGGTCCACTGTCAAGTCCATCAATTCGTGCATGGCACTAGAAATTTATGGAGAGAGGAACAGTGTTGGATAAAGGGAGGAGTGGGTGATCAAGAACATCTGAGGAAAACATCGATCGTGTAAGACAGGCTTATGATTGTTCTCTGACAAAGTCCATCCGTACTGCTGCCAGACACTTACAGCTACCACGTTCAACAGGCACAAAGTCCAACACCAGAACTTGCGATTGTATGCTTACAGAGTTCAACTCATACAAGCACTCTAGCCAAATGATAAACCAAGACAAAAAGAGTTTGCGGTTAACCTACTGGAACGAATTTCTGAGGATGAAACGTTCCTTAACCGTTTTTTTTTTTTTTTTAGTGATGAGGGACCTTTCATGTTTCAGGGAAGCTGAACACACATAACATGAGAATCTGGGGATCAGAACATCCCCATGTGACTAGGGAACTTCACCAAGATGGTCCAAAGGTGAATGTGTGGTCTGAGATCATGTGCAATAGAATTATTGGTACATTTTTCTTCAACGGGACATCAATTACTGCAGATGTTTACCTTGGCCTTTGAACTGAATATGTGGCACCACAAGATGACCTTCAACCAACCATCACTTTCCAGCAAGATGGTGCACAACCACACTAAATCAAACATTTCCAGACTGGTGGATTGGAAGGGATGGCCTAATACCCTGGCTACCTCTTTCACCAGACATCACTTCCCTGGCATTCTTTCTATGGGGTTATGTTAAAGATATCGTGTATCGAACAAAGATATGGGACATTATTGATCTCAAGCAAAAGATCACTGATGCCATTGCTATGATACAGCAAACATGGCAAGAAATCGAGTGCTGTCTTGATGTGCTTTATGGAACTAATGGTGCCCATATAGAGGTATATTAAATGAGGGAAAAAAATTCAATATCTACTCCTCATTTTGTAATAATTACCACATATTTGGCTGCTCATCTGCATTTATAATACATTTTTTAAATTGTAAAGAGATTTTATGGGCACCCTGTATATATATATATATATATATATATATATATATATATATATATATATATATATATATATATATATATATATATATATATATATATATATATATATATATATATATATATATATACATATATATATATGTAATTCTAATAGCCACAATGCCCTCTTAACTTCTTGAATTCTTTGCGCTTTTTTGGATATGCTTGTAATTACGAAGCCGAAAGATCCAAACGGAAGAAATTGAAGACTGCGATGGCCGATCGCGGGAAACGAACCCTCATTACCGATATCACAAGGAGGTCGCGTTGCCGACCTGAACACGAGAAGGATAAAAGTCTCTCATACATACATATACCTGTCGTTTTCAGATATATTTATTAGAGCTGGAATAGACCCATCCTCACCATCGTAGCCAAGTGGGCAATTGTTTTTATTGCTTTTAAGGCTGAAATATATATGCAGAATCTAATGGTCACTTTTATCAGACACATATGTAATTCTAATAGCCACAATGCCCTCTTAACTTCTCGAATTCTTCGCGCTTTTTTGGATATGCTTGTAACTATGAAGCCGAAAGATCCAAACGGAAGAAATTGAAGACTGTGATGGCCGGTCGCGGGAAACGAACCCTCATTACCGATATCACGAGGAGGTCGCGTTGCCGACCTGACCACGAGAAGGATAAAAGTCTATTACCTCTCGTACGTACATACACCTGTCGTTTTCAGATATATTTATTAGAGCTAGAATAGACCCATCCTCATCATCATAGCCAAGTGGGCAATCATTTTTATTGCTTTTTAGGCTGAAATATATATGTAGAATCTACTGGTCACTTTTACCAGACATATGTAATTCTAATAGCCACAATGCCCTCTTAACTTCTCGAATTCTTTGCGCTTTTTTGGATATGCTTGTAACTACGAAGCCGAAAGATCCAAACGGAAGAAATTGAAGACTGTGATGGCCGGTCACGGGAAACAAACCATCGTTACCGATATCATAAGGAGGTCGTGTTGCCGACCTGACCATGAGAAGGATAAAAGTCTATTACCTCTTGTACATACATATACCTGTCGTTACAAGCATATCCAAAAAAGCGCGAAGAATTCGAGACGTTAAAAGGGCATTGTGGCTATTAGAATTACGTATGTGTCTGGTAAAAGTGACCAGTAGATTCTACAAATATATTTCAGCCTAAAAAGCAATAAAAACGATTGCCCACTTGGCTACGATGGGGAGGATGGGTCTATTCCAGCTCTAATAAATATATCCGAAAACGACAGGTATATGTATGTATGAGAGGTAATAGACTTTTATCCTTCTTGTGGTCAGGTCGGCAACGCGACCTCCTTGTGATATCGGTAACAAGGGTTCGTTTCCCGCGACCGGCCATCAGTCTTCAATTTCTTCTGTTTGGATCTTTCGGCTTCATAGTTACAAGCATATCCAAAAAAGCGCGAAGAATTCGAGAACTTAAGAGGCATTGTGGCTATTAGAATTACATATGTGTCTGGTAAAAATGACCAGTAGATTCTACATATATATTTTAGCCTAAAAAGCAATAAAAATGATTGCCCACTTGGCTACGATGGTGAGGATGGGTCTATTCCAGCTCTAATAAATATATCTGAAAACGACAGGTATATGTATGTATGAGAGGCGATAGACTTTTATCCTTCTCGTGGCCAGGTCGGCACCGCGACCTCCTTGTGATATCGGTAACGAAGGTTCGTTTCCCGCGACCGGCCATCACAGTTTTCAATTTCTTCCGTTTGGATCTTTCGGCTTCATAGTTACAAGCATATCCAAAACAGCGCGAAGAATTCGAGAAGTTAAGAGAGCACTGTGGCTATTTCTAATTATATATGTGTCTGGTAAAATGACCAGTAGATTCTATTCAGTATATATATATATAAACAACAGGTATATATATATATATATATATATATCTTTATATATATATATATGATATCGGTAACGATATATATATATATATATATATATATATATATATATATATATATATATATATATATATATATATATATATATATGCACAAACACACACACACACACATATATATATATATA
>NC_089755.1:25202676-25250176 GCF_040412425.1 Macrobrachium rosenbergii
GTTTTATGCAAACTATAAAAAATCCTTAATCTATATTCTGCCATTTTCATCTCTTTTTAATTTTCTGTAAAAGAAAACTATTAAGATGGCTTTGTCTGTCCGTCCGCCCTCAGATCTTAAAAACTACTGAGGCTAGAGGGCTGCAAATTGATATTTTGATCATCCACCCTCCAATCATCAAACATACCAAATTGCAGCCCTTTAGCATCTGTAGCTTATCTTAATTAAGGTTAACGTTAGCCATGATCGTGCGTCTGGCAACGCTATAGGACATGCCACCACCGGGCCGTGGCTGAAAATTTCACGGGCCGCGGCTCATACAGCATTATACTCTGTACAGAAAACTCGACTGCACCGAAGAAACTTCGGCGCATTTTTTACTTGTTTTCTCTTACCCCTCACGTCAAGTAACGAAGAGACAAGAGAAAAGTCGGAGATCTTGGCCTTAATTTTATAGAAATTACAAAATAAATAAGTATAATTAATCACGTAAAAAGATTACCTGGAAAAATCCCCGTAACTCACACTGATATTGGAATTACCTATAAACCCAGCATCCGTGACCAGAACCATCCCACAATCAAGCCAACAACCTTCCCTCGAGTCAATGGACTTCGAAGAACATACTGTACATTATATAATGTCTTTTGACAAGATGATATATTGGACTTTTTGACCTCGTGATCACAAAAGATCAACCGCTCCCAGAAAAAGTCTGGAATAATAATAATCCTTTTCTGTCTAAATAATAAGGCCCATAATTCATCCTTGGGCGGCAATAGCCACTTCATCAGCTGCCCATAATCCACTGTCTGACGAAGAGTCCATTAACTGCAGAAAACGGCGTCTGAAGTCCATCAGGCATAGAAAATGGGTTATCTCCCTCGCATCACTGCTCCTTAATGTCTATGGTATTTCACATCGTTTCTGTGAATTTACCTAAAACGGAGATAGACTGTCTTATGAGCAGCTTTCATGTTCTTTCCAACTAAATTAAAATCCATGTTTATAACGGCCCAAAAAGAAGAAGGGATTATGGCTCCTAATGCACGTACAACACGAGATAAAAAAAAAAAAATCCGAGAATCTTCATCGCAAACTAAAAGGAAAAAAGTTGAAGAACTTCAGCGATGTCATCAGCAATCTCATTTAAACAAGCTCTCAAGATTTAGTCTGTCTTCGCCTACAAGACTGGAGCCTCATTAGGTAGTACTCTCTCTCTCTCTCTCTCTCTCTCTCTCTCTCTCTCTCTCTCTCTCTCTCTCTCTCTCTCTCTCTCCTTCGCATTTCCTTTGATCACGCGAACCACTTCCCTTTAAGACGAGATAAGAAACTAAAATCACCAGGAACTCGATTACGTACAAGTGAGGCCGATGACAAAAATAAGGCGAAACTTTATTTAAAGGTTTATTATATCTTGGTTTCTCCAAAAGATAAGTACACTGCCAAACAAACAAAAATCTACGAACAAAGTACCAGTGATAATCCGTTACACATTAATCACAAGTTGAATAAAACATAACAAAGGTCCGGCACAAGAAATGTTACCCACAGAGATACCTGGATTAAAGACTGATGTTGGAGTGAGCGGAAACTGTGGTAGGATTGCCACTTAAAGTCATTATCTTTAAATTCAAATACCAAATCACCTGGAAAAATGACTTTAACAAACGTGAAATATACTATGAAAACTCAATGCTCGGGGGGCCATTTATTAAATCTAACTGATATAGTTGTGAATTTATTTTAGCAATTACACAACACCGAGCGCATCATATACCAAAGCAGACGGCTCATCAACAGTTCCTCCCCCTCATATAGCCACTAGTCTGTTTGTGAACCTCTCCTCAGTCTCAAAACTTCGAATTACACACTTTGCACGCTTCTATAGTCCTCCATTATCCCCGCGTGACCAAACCACCTAAAAAAAAAAATTTTAATTCCCATTTTCACAAATGTTAACCGTATCTCACCTCCTCTGCTTTCCAAACTTCTTATTACTTCTCATTCGAATTCAACCTCCATATTTCTCTTCCATAAGAAGAGTAGGCTTCGGCTACAAGTTAACTATTGTGAATACACACACTCACACACAAACACATATACATATATGTATATATATATATGCTCTCCAAACTTCTTATTACTTCCCATTCGAATTCAACCTCCATATTTCTCTTCCATAAGAAGAGTAGGCTTCGGCTACAAGTGCTACTTAACTATTGTGAATACATACACTCACACAAACACACACACACATATATATATATATATATATATATATATATATATATATATATATATATATATATATATATATATTTATATATATATAGACACACACACACATATATATAAATATAGCCACATCGCGTTCTGCGGCCGTTGTGAAATATTTTAACTTGATTAACCTCAGTCTAGGCTTCATATATTTTAATACTCTTCTGCACTGCATGCTCATTTTAAAGATGCAATTTAACACCTAAAAGATGACACCGCCATAAAAAATACTGTCACTGACGTTAATACACGACTGGACATAAAAATGTATTACGAAAAGAAAGTTACCAAAAATTTGATCGTTATGAATAGTCCAGCCCTACCGTCAAGGGATCACTGTGGAACAGACCACTGTCGTATTCCTATTAAAATACCATTTCCGTAGATGTCCCGGCTCATATGTCGGTAAGACTACAATGAACCTAATAGAGAGAATCTCTTGTCACAGTAAGAAGGGGCCATAAAGAAACGCACGAGAGAGGCATACTGAATCGACATCGGAGGAGATACCACAGCAATGAATACAGAAATTCTGGAAGGACCCAGAACCAAAGGAGCCTACGGTTGCTCGAGGCTCTCCTAATCTAACAAGAGAAGCCTTCCCTGAACACATAGCAGGAAATGTTCCTCTTGTCAACCAATTTCAGGCGCCCTTCTAACCATGATCTGACAAGACCCACAGCTGATAATGACTTCACAAGCGTGAGAGACGGCAAAGCAAGTCTTCTCAGGCGTGAGCAGCACCAGTGCGGCTGATAAAAAAAGCCGCCTCTCGACCAACCGACCAAAATATTTGCCAGGAAATACCAGCGGCTGAGTCATCACACCTGGTTAGCAGCAAACAGCATCTCCGTTGCTTGTAAAAAATGAATTATGAAAAAATCTCGCCAGCTGATCAGAGCGCGAAAGTCTATTCTCACCCAATCAGCGGTCCGTAATCATCATAACATCCGCTCCTCCCTACGCACACGCACGCGCGCGCGCGCGCACACACACACACAGAACGACCATCTTGTATATAAAACCAGACTCATCTTAGTAGAAAAGAGAGATTAACCGCCACTACCTTTCCCTTCCCGTCCCTACACTGTCAACCCCTCTCCTCAAAGCTACGACTTTCGTTCTCTAGCAATCCAGCAAACGTCGATAGAGCGTCACAACAGGCAATAACAGTGAAATAAACGTTACAGGTGAAGACATCACACGTCTTTTCGAGAGAATCACCGAAAGGCCTGCTGACAGATTAGAGCTGGTGTGCTCCAAGCTCCACCTTTATCATCCATCCCATCCTGAAACAGCTGCTGTTCATTTTGAATAGTGTGTGTACTATCGATTCTCGTACTGCTTATTGTGACTTCTTTCCGAGTAAGTGAGACATATTTTGGTGTCTACTCCTTAGATTTTATACCCTATCTCGCCATTTGCAATTTTTTCCCCTTTCCTTCCTGGTTCTCTGCGACTAAACAGACTTTCCGCTAATAAACTCTCTCTCCTATTCATGGGTACTGAAGGTTTAAAGGGGTTTGTAACCCTACCCGTCCCTTTTTCCATTTTTTTTTTTATCAAAAGGAGTTTGAAACCATACCCGTCCTTATTTCCCTTTCCAATCACTTTTTTTCTCTCTCTCTCTCTCTCTCATTCCAAACACCATCTTCTGTCACATGCTGCTCTAGGGGCAAGAGCCCGTGCTGACATACAGCTGGCTTAATCTAATCTCGTCTTCTGGCGTAATCATGATCAATGAAGCCTGGGCAAGCGTGGCACAGAAACTGAAAAGACAACTTACCCAAGGAACACTTCAAGGATTTCCTCAAGGCTTCCTGGTAAACATCTGTTACTTTGCAACTTGGATGCATTATAATCCTCTTATTAAAGAATTCCCACCAAAAAAGAGTTTATCTCTCCACTTATGAAAGAATGACAAATACAAAAGAGCTGCTGGTGGAATGCATAATGGTGAAAGAGTAATATTAAGAAAGATTGATGACTATACAAATTGAACGCAGCTGAAGCAGCAATCACAATCAATTCCACTTGTTGCAAGAGGGTGTACTACCTACGTACTGCATTATTATTAGCTAAGCTGCGGTTTTAGTTGGAAGAGCAGATTCCTTCAAGCCAAAAGGCTCCAACGGAGAAAGCAGCCCTGTACGGGAGAAGTACTAAAGTAATGATGAAACTACAGTATATAGGCGACATACCAACGAAAAATAAACAAGAGGCAACGAACTGAACAAAGAAATGACGCATGTGAGACTAATAAAAAAAAAAACATTTAAGCAGAGTTTGAAATTCTGGTATTAAAACGATTTATTTATATGACTTGGAAAATATTCCCTCATTTGATCGTGGCTGGAACAAAACTTCTAGGAAAAAAAGTGTTGTATTAAATCTCACACACGAAAAGTACAAACTGCTAGAATCGATTGCATATTTTGTACTTCGTATGGCTGGTATAAGCTGGAAACTTCAGAACGCAAAGGGTGATCAGAATTATGAGATTTTATAAGAATTCACAATGAGTTTAATGGGATCATCGTGCCACAAATTAAAGCTAAGATTTGTAATACGATAATCAACGGGATCAAGTTTTTTTTATCCGATAGATTAAGATAAGAGTCAACTGCAGCTGAATACCAGACCAGGAACAATACTCAAAATATTTCAGAAAAAAAAAATTTAAATCTTCAGGACATTGAAATCTTGAGACTTTCTTAATATACCAAATTGTTGCACAGCTGATGAAGAAACGAACCGAAGATGTTTCTCAAAAGTAAATTCATACTGAGATGGTACATTGGGTTTTTAACGAGTTACGTCATTAAAGAAACCCTAAGGCCCTACAATTTTTCTTCGTTTTAACGTGCTTTTTCCCATTTTTATATGGGGTAAGCACGATGCCTTCTTTTTTGAAGGACTTTGATTTGGCGATGGGGTAGGCCGTAGCCTCGATCGGCTGCCCTGCCTGACATCGCTTAGACCCCGGTAACGATGTGTTCGTGTATCGTACCAATCCCCAGCTCCCTTTCTCCCAGCAGCGAGGAGAACTGGGCGGTTAGGTCGACAGTTCGAGACGTGTGAGGTGTCTGTTATGTTTTTAGAAGATGTTGGAGTGACTTTGTTTATGTGTGTATTAGTCTGTAACACCCATTTGCTTTCAGCAAACCTATCCGTTGATTACATACGTAATCCCGGGGTGTCTACACGGATAGCAAAGTGTCCGCCTTCTCTGACCAGTCGGCTGCGGATTTGAACCCGCGCCACGGACCTCTTTGAAGTCCTAGGCTGCTGCTCTACCGACTGAGCCATCGAGGCTCTCCTAAGGCACTACAATGCCTTGGATTATTTTTTTTTACCAGAATTGATACACTGCACTGCCTCAACAAGTTTACTGGAACTTGTGGTTTGGGTGTTTTCCAACAGTACCACAACTCAGCCCAATACCGCCAGATGTCTTTTTTGGCCAACTTCCACAATATATTTCTTGTGATTTCGTGCTTTGTAACTTCGTGACGCTTTAAGCGTGTTCCAAGAGAATGGGTCCTTATTCTTTACAATAATCCTCCTACTTAAAGTCGGTCCATAACATCGATGGGAGTGGGGGACGTGGCTTGTAAAGACACCTGAAAATTAGCCGGAGTAGTGGGGTAGTCGGTTCCTCTTTCACGAAACTGACTTCAGGCTCAGTACCCATTTACAGCTGCGGCGACTGAGGGAGCGGTGAGCGGGAATTGAGAACCAGCCGAGGACTCAACTGCCGAGCCACACCGTAATACAAGCACAGCCATATATAGCGTGTATAAAACAAATTATGGATAATGATCTCCAAGAAATACAGGACAACATAACGTCTCGATAAATCATGTGTACGAAGCAACTGAAAAATGACTTTAATATTGCCGTCACTTTTGACGCGACAGATTCGGTTAGCAGTTTAATAAATCTGGTCTTTCAAGACGGACGGCCGATTTCGAGGGGTTTTCCATTATTTTGAGAATCTACAACGTCCTTCTCCAATTAAAACTTTTGTCATAAGTCGCACTCTTTCCATCACGGCCCTCCCGATACATTTTTCTCAGGTATATTTACACTCACTCTTAAGAAACATGAATTCTCTCGGTGTTCTACGAAACTAAAATACTGAATAGTTAAAATTTTTGTATATTCACTTGTTTTTTATAAAATACAAGTACACAAATACGTCAAGGTAAACAACGCCAAAATTCTTAATGAATTAAGAAATCCTGCGCTGTGCGTCAACGTAATAAAATAAATATGGACCAATTTTTATCTAAATAATTTAACTAATGTGACTCGTCATATCAGAATACATTAGAAAGGTAACCGCAATTTCTACTGCGACAGAGATAACAAAATAGAATAGTAATCCCCTACTGAGCATCCTCGACAAGAAATCTAGTGGTAAAGAATCAAGATTGATTCTCAAATTTCCAAAATCTAACGATTTCACCCACCGTCAATAACATTTGGATGCACAACTTCAGTCATGAAGATACAGCCGCCAAGCTACTCTGAAAGAGAAAGAATCGAAGAAAAACCTTCACGAAGATAACCGCGAAACTTGTTGCTCTATAATCAGAGACCAAAGAATACCTTGGGTTTCTGCGAATTCTCCAGAAGATTAACAGTGACCCAAACTTCCTTAAGGAGGTAAACACTAGTGATAGGTTTGAGGTGGTTCATCGAAAAAGAAAGAAACGACGGGTCTTATATTTGAAGCCAGTAAATATCTGTAAAAAAAAAGAAAATAAATAAAAGTAAATGAAATTCGGAGGCATGCTAAAATTAGCCTCGGGTATGATATTACATTATGACACATGCTGGAAGCAATGTTTCTTTCATAATGGAACAAGAGACTAGAATGGCCGTTCAAAGCAGGCTCGGTACTGCAAGCAGGGCTGATATTAATGACCTTCCCCAAGAGGGAACGACAAACAGGCTTTTTTGGATAAAACGACGTGGGTTCTATAAGTCAGCAAATTACGCATTATTAATAACCAAGCACTAGTTGAACTGTATACGAAAGAATTACAAACAGTATCACAACGTTACGCAATGACAAACACAAGTAAATAAATCGGCGGTAGGATGATTTCTTTGAAAATAGGTAGCAATAGATCATCACTATTTCTCCCTTTCTCTGCTTAAGCACCTCCTCCTCCTCCCCCTCCTCCTCTTGATGATGATGACACTGGTGAGATAACCACTTCAAGAGTAGGCTGCAAGTGAACACATATCCCCTGAATCTTCTGTTTTTAAAGCATTTTTTATGTTTAGGAACATACACCTCTCTCTCTCTCTCTCTCTCTCTCTCAAGAAAGGCCCAACGAAAGGGACTCATTCTGATGACGTAAAGGCGATCAATGACCTGACCTAACTGAAGAGGTTCTCAGGCGAGGGTTCGCAAAGACTTTGACTCTGAAGAGCAAAAGAAGAAATGTGTCACAACTGCCAAGGATCATTCTGAATTGAAGATGACAATCTTGTTGCTTCTGTGACAGGCCGCACTTTTTTAGACATATAAACGCAATCTCTTTTTCTCTATCTCTCTATTTCTCTTTATTTGTTAACTCAAATTCATTAACAACGCTGGGGAAAGGATTTCTGAACCGAGGAAAGAAAGGAGTAGAAAACTGATTGAGAACATTTGAAAGGCGAAATACAGTAAGGGGTATGCACCATGGAACTAAACAAAGTTTCTTCACATTCCCTTTGCTATTTAAAAAAATAATTCTTTTGTCTTTTTAATGAACTTACGAGTTAATTCAAAACGTCATTATAAGTCTGACCTGACAAGAAACCTTTTTCACGGGAGCTCAGCTCTTTAATCTATTCCCATTTATCATTTATGGAATTTTCTGGTGAGTCTGATGTCTTAATACCCTTACTTTTTCTTCACAGACACTAATCCCGTATCTACATTTATTAGGATGAGAAACTAATCTAGACCTAATTTCCATAAAATCGAAGTCTAAGACCCAAACTTAATCTCGATCCAATTTTCATGCAAAAACGCTCTGGCGTGGAGGAGAAAAGTCCTTCGGGTAGAGAAGAAAAATTTCATCTAATATATACAAAAACAATGGAGAGAGAGAGAGAGAGAGAGAGAGAGAGAGAGAGAGAGAGAGAGAGAGAGAGAGAGAGAGAGAGAGAACCTAGGGAAAAACCAAATAGTTGGTGACAAAGACGACCACAAGCAGTGGATCCCCTTGAATTCCGTTAATCATTCCATCGGAGACGTCAGTCACAATTGACGACCATTCTGTTCCACCCAGCCACCAAACAGGAGATCTTCCAGGGAGGAGGAGGAAGAGGAGGAGGAGGAGCACGATGCTGGGTGACGTATCAAACATGGAAACTGCAAGTTAAATTAGTATCTCAAACTTTACCTCAATTTATGTTGCATAAGGCCCTGCGTCTCTCCCTCCCTGACGAAGAACCATAGTCGCTGCTAGTTCTAAGAGAACTCGAAGTGGACCCCAACCTATTTCTCCTTCCAATAACAGTCCAACACATTTCCAGCGTGGAATAGCCACCTGGCAAGACACCGGCCAACACTCATCCGACACGACTTTTCCCTTATAAGAAACCCTTATAACTGTCACGCTTCTAGTTTTATTCCCCTGACCTGTTCTGCTTGAGAATACATGCAATGCTGCATCCGGTAAATAAATGAAAATAAATAAAGTAAATAAAAAACAAATATAAATAAGTAAAGTCTAACCTCACAGATGTTTCCAAGCACCCATTTACACAAAAGATCATTTTATTTCATCTTCCATAAGCAGTGCAATTAAACTTAAAAGCAAAACTATAATACTGACATTGAGCATATATACATGTGGAGTATTAATAATTAATAATTAATATATATATATAATATGATCATCCTATGCCAGGATAACCCTAATACAACCGATAAACTATAGAGTATATATAGTAATATAGTAAGAACAAGAGGAATTTGTTTCTGGTGATAGAAATTCTTTTCGCTATAATGTGGTTCGGATCCCATCCCTGCTGCTAGGTAACCAATTGGTTCTAGCCAGAAAAAAAATCTGAATGACAACCGATAAGAGCTGTTAATCTCTCTCTCTCTCTCTCTCTCTCTCTCTCTCTCTCTCTCTCAGCATTTTTGACATTTTTATATTTCACCCCTTCTCACCCTTCATTCCTATTGGAACTGAACTTGGACTTAAACGGCATCGGGAGTGTTACCATCCATCTCAAGTGTCCTCGAAAACTATGGATTAAACACAAATATTTGTCACTTTTGACATTAATTGTTCATCCTTTCTCACCCACGCTTCCTACTGGGGCTGAACTTAGACTTAAAGAGCATCGGGAATGTCACCATTCATCTCAGTGACCCCAAAAACTACGGATTAGACACTAATATCTGTCTTTTCGGTTATATTTACAAGTCACCCCTTCCCACCCCTACCCACTTTGGTGCCAGCAATGTCTTAACCCACCCCCAAAATGTATACTTTTCCAGACAGTAGGTCATATGTATACCAAAATGAGGTATGATGAATTTGTAGTTTATTTAGTTACCAAGTCTACGGGCAGGACCAGCCCCGTTTCAGGGAACCCTTCCCACCCCAACCCCCTTTGGAGCCTTTGGTGCCCTTTGGTACCCTTTGGTGCTAGTGATGTCTTACCCCCACAGTATTGTTTTCAAGATAGTAAATCATATTATACCAAATTTTGTTAATGCGTTTCACAGTTATGATAGCACATACACATCTATTTATATACAGTATATAGACTTAACCAGAACTGACCTGGACTGGAGCTAATTACCATGTCCCACATATATAATCATATATATACAGTATATATGATGTGTGTATATATATATATATATATATATATATATATATATATATATATATATATATATATATATATATATATAGTACATATATATATATATATGTGTGTGTGCATATATACACATATAATGTGTGTGTATGTATATACATATATACAGTACAAATATATATGTATATGTGCGAGTATTTGGTATGTATGTATAGGCTTAGCCACAAATATCGTTTAATTTCCAATCCGTTATACCTTGGGAATCACTTACTCCCAAGGAGACTTATAATTGGTAAGTGCTTCGACACCAGTGGGTTCGAACCGTTCCTTGGTTTAGAAACAAAGATGTACAGTGACTTTTGACCACCGAGCCATCAACAGAAGTTGATACCTACTCTGCTATACATAAGCCCGCCGAATTCAGGTTTCTACTTCTAGAATTAGTAACTCATGGCTAATTACGAATTTTTGTCACATACAACGTAGCTTTTTTATATACACAAATATTTAGCTAAAAATGTTGTATATCAATATCTATAATCCCCGTTGGGTGTAAGTTATTCCCGAATTATAGTAATTCGTTATTAAACGACAGGTGAGGCTTAATATGGTTGTATATTAATAGCATCACAAAATTCAATGTCAACGAAAATTTTCATCAACAACTTGATAATGTATAAAGATTTCAGTAATTGCCGCATAAATCTTCCTCCTTTTCGCAGAATTATGTAAGAAAGACAAGAACCACATCAACGATTGAGAGCCTCTAGTAGGTACTTCAGCCGGTGAGTAGAAATACTTTTGTCTAGACATCTAGAGAGAGAGAGAGGAGAGAGAGAGAGAGAGAGAGAGAGAGAGAGAGAGAGATAACAGCGTACAGGTCTATATGTAAATGAAGCAGGATTATAAATAATGGAAACAGAATATGTAAATTCGTATTACAGCATCAACTGCGGAAGTACCAGCCATCCGAAAAATGTCATCGTAGACTTTTATGACTGGCATATGGACGCTCAGTCTCCACTCAGCGGAGGAGCGGTGGCAGGAGGGTAACTGGATTATGCCCACCACACACGCAACGACTCTTCATTTCCTTTTTAGAGGATGCATCAAGATCGATTACAAAACAAGTAAAAAATGTCCCCACGTTTCTTTGGCGCAATCGAGTTTTCTGTACAGCGTATAGTGCTGTATGAAACTCTCTCAGTCACGACCAATGAAACTCCAAGCCGCGGCCCATGAAACTTTCAGCCACGGCCCGGTGGTGGCCTGTGTTGGGTGCCAGACGCACGATCATGGCTAAATTTAGCGGTAAATAAAATAAAACTGAGGCTAGAGGGCCGCAATTTGGTATGTTCGATGATTGGAGGGTGGTGATCAACATACTAATTTGCATCCCTCTAGCCTCATTAGTTTTTAAGATCTGAGGGAGACAGAAAAAGTGCGGACGGACAGACAAACCGCCATCTCAATAGTTTTCTTTTACCGAAAACTAAAACAGTAGCGTGATAAATGAAATAAAACAATAGGAATATGAATATTTAGCTGATTTGGGTTTCGATTTATGAAAATTAGGCTATAATGCCAAGCACTGGGCACATTCAGCCAATCAGCAGTTAAGACAGTCAAAAAGGAGTTGGAGTTGCACTAAGAGGTAATAGTTAGAGGTGCTGGACAGCAAAATGGAAGAAAGGAATCGGGGATCGAAGTACAGTAAAAGGCTAAAAAGTGGGTGCACCTGGGGGCCGAAGGGACGCTGCATACAACTTTCATTAGTGCCTACAGTGCACCATACAATATTAAACGATTCATTACCAAAAAAAAAGAAGTGTAGAACAGCATTAAAAAAACGTAACGTGTCTCCTCAACTTCGATGTTCTTTAAAGTTGTCACCACGTTCTGACAGGTCTGAAGTGATTATATGTCCAAGGACTGTCTTTACGAACGAAATAAAACAACCAGTTCCGTAGAAAACAGCGAATTCTGTGAGTTTATGTTGAAGCACTGTCCATATGGACGCAGATAAACAGATACTTTATAAATATTAGGGGAGAAATTAATGAGTGTGTGTTCAATATGAATTTCTTACCAGATGCCATTCGATACAGAGTGGGTCAGAGTGTATTAAAAATTACGATTTCAATCATTTTACTAATGCTGACAGCCGCTCAAGATATATCGCGCAATCCAAATGTTCTGGAGTAATTTTTAAAAGATCATCAATCGTCAGCTTCTTTTTTCCTTATTTGGGGAATTTTTTACACGGGATTCATTCACCGTTCAGCGACTCATGTACTCACGCCACGGCCACCACTGCTTTCAGCACTGGTGTTCACCAACGGGGTATCCACATACAGTATGAATGTGGCAGTGACCCTTGTGATTTTTTGTTCTTTTGAGTTGCCTCTGGTTAGCGAGATTTTCTGAACGGGGTTTCACAGCCCTTCACCAGTAAAAGTGTGAACTTAGAACAAAAAGGCGCGAGGCTTAAACACTACGGAACAACAGATCCACCCCTTGAAGGATGAGAGGAAATAGGAGTCGGGGAAATGGATGAGAGGAAATAGGAGTCGGAGTAATGGATGAGAGGAAATAGGAGTCAGAGAAATGGATGAGAGGAAATAGGAGTCGGAGAAATGGAGGAGAGGAAACAGGAGTCGGAGAAATGGATGAGAGGAAATAGGGGTCGGAGAAATGGATGAGAGGAAATAGGAGTCGGAGAAATGGATGAGAGGAAATAGGAGTCGGAGAAATGGGTGAGAGGAAATAGGAGTCTGAGAAAATAAGAGGCTGGAGAATTCCAAAGCTGAAAACCCAAGATCAAAGGTTACGAGGGGTTCAAGAAATGCTTATGATATTTTCGAAGGTCTAAGAGACGTTCAATAGACAGATCTGAAGACTGAGAAAAGATCTGAGATATCTAATGAATGTCTCTGAAACGATCAGGCGACGATTTTCTGATGGTGACGGAATATTTCTGAATCGTTGCAAGAAAGGACAGATTCTGGGTTATCTGGCGTTTACCTACCAGAGTCATTAACGCCATTTTTTTAAAATCTAACATATTAATAATTAATGCCGATCATAGGCCCGGATAAATGGGGAAGGCTGACGTCATGAATTATGAAATTGGCCATTCAAGAAAGAAACAGCAAGAAGATACTCGATTACAAACAGATATTGCGAGAAGGATTCAGCTAAGAAGAAGAATAAGAAAATAAGTGTGTGTGTGTGTGTGTGTGTGTGTGTGTGTATATATATATATATATATATATATATATATATATATATATATATATATATATATATATATATATATATATATATTAGATAGATAGATAGATATGTGTGTGTATAAAATACAGATACAAATATTATATATACATACATACATACGTATATATATATAATATATATGTTATATAATAAATATATATACAGTATATATATATATATATATATATATATATATATATATATACATATATATATATATATATATATATATATATATATATATATATATATATATAAATTAACATAATGATAAATTAAAACCTATCTGGTGGACGAAATACTGCATAAAAATACATCAGGATTCTGGATAAGATACAGAAAATTTTTAACAAAACACACAAATACACACACACACACACACACACATATATATTTATACATACATACATACATATATATATATATATATATATATATATATATATATATATATATATATATATATACTGTATATAATGCACCTTTATCCCCTTTTGAAGGGACATGACCTGGAGAGAACAGCCTTCCTGTTTCTTGGCAAATGTTTAGGGAAAAAGTTGCAAGCAACACGGTCTTCTCTTGACCCCAGCTGAGTGGACTAGTGTCGGTAGGCCAGGAGCGGACCAAGGCTAGTAATAGTAAATGTTGCAGGCTAGCAAAGAATGCCATGAATTAGAAAAGTAATCTTATGTCTGTAATTGTATGTTACCATGTACGAGGTGACGAAAAATATTCATCACAACAAGCATCATTAAACAGGATCAGCTGGGTATCTTCTGAAAGGGGGAGACGTGATTCAATTTGCCAAGACCAGTAGGAAGTCATCTTTAAACGCCACTACCTTTCACAATAACCCACGTTTCCCACCTTCCTACCCATGGATATAGTCTCATTTACCCGTTCTGGTAAACATGACATTATATGAGCACCCACGTTTACGAATGCAAATAACCCAAAGTTTTCTCGAGAGCCTTGACCCAGTAGGAATTGAATCACGATTTACTCGGGTTCGACTTGTGTGGGAAGAACGCTGCCCTTCCCCTTTCACGCCCCTCTTCGGAGAGAGGGGGTGTAGTCGGGCTAGTCCCCAGACCCAAGTCTCATCCCATCAAATACGGAGCATAATGGAACAATAAATGTGACCAGGGGGTAATGCCTCCGCCGAGCGCCAATTCACCACCCTCATACTTTCGAGACTGCAACGCCAAAGAAGGTGCGGGGCAGAGTCAGTCTACTAGACTTCTCTACATTCGACGATGTCCAGTAGATAAACTAAAAACGTGACGGCATATCGAAAGTAGACGAAAAACCATAAGTACCAAGAAGAAAGTCGAGGGAAGAACTCAGGACAATTAATCCATTATTATCCAAAATGAAAACTGAAAGAGCTTTAAAGAAGAGAGGTTGAATAACGACAGTAAAAGACCTGAAGAAAAACTGAAAGAGAGGAAGGGATAAAAATGAGTCAGTCGGATTTTGAAGCGGAGCGTAGAACTGCTCACTGAACATAAACCTCACTGAACACTTCCAATCTTTCACCAAGGCATTGAACCGGCCCTTTCTGTAGCTCAGTTAACACCGAGATCTCCGAAAGGACTCTGGAGACTCGGTATTGTTAGCTTTTCAATAACCCCAAGCCGAAAACTATTTCTTTTCCCTGCGCTCATATGAGCTAATATCTTGAATTTCACTAGGTTATGAATTGTAATAAGTCAGTTAGTTAAAATTACTTGTCATTAAGATCGTTAACATTTCAGTAAAGTGAGAGAGAGAGAGAGAGAGAGAGAGAGAGAGAGAGAGAGAGAGAGAGAGAGAGAGAGAGAGAGAGAGAGAGAGAGACTCTTGTAGCTTCAAATTCCACATTATGTCGACAAATGAAAAACTTTGTAGCAAGCAACTCAAACAGACTAAAATTAAAGGAGGAAGCAAGAGAGAAGACAATAACATATGAGAACTCCGTGGTAGATAAAGTCGCGTCAAGACTTGGGAGTATTATCTGGAGTG
The DNA here is from genome assembly GCF_040412425.1 of Macrobrachium rosenbergii. NCBI lineage: Eukaryota > Metazoa > Arthropoda > Malacostraca > Decapoda > Palaemonidae > Macrobrachium > Macrobrachium rosenbergii. The sequence continues at coordinate 25,218,085 of NC_089755.1, forward strand.
GAATATTCAGGAAAACATTTCTGACTCCATAACGAAAAATCCATTTAGAACCACCATTGAAACATTTCAGAAACCTTGCACTCTGAAATTACATAAAACACACAAAATATGTTTATTTTTATTTATTCAGATTTTCTGGGAAACTTCACCGTAGTTTGCTTGCTTCTTGTGTATGTGCGTGTATGTTTGTGCTCGCCACCACATGCAACATTCAGCTTTCAACGAGGCCTGAATGAATTCATGGGGCATTAACATGCCATTCATGGGGTATTTACATGCCAAGGAAGATGTACTAACATGTATCTGTTTTTATCTATCTGGTGTATTAATGTATTAGCCATGTTTTCTTCATTTTCTATTTCCGTTTGTTTTGCTTGTTTACATATTTTTATTGGACTGTGGTATATTTGGTCGATAGCATTTGTTTATAACTCCTTGTGAGACCTTCTTGCATTTTCAGTAGTTCTCATTCGGTAACTCGGGGCAGTTTACTGTGACCCAATTTTGCTCATGTGTGTAAGGAATGCAAGTATTCCCTAACCTAACCAGATTTTCCTTACATCTCACTAACCACTTCTCTAACATCTCAGTTTGCAATTAGTTTTCAAAGGCCTCACAAATTTCAAAATAAGCACAATTTTTCTCTTTCCATCGAAGATTTTATTATATACTCAAAGTCTCCGCCCCTAAACCCGATAGTTTTCTTTTACATAAAATTAATCTTTCTCCAGATTCCTATTTTAAACTATAACTGCCGACTGCAAATTTCTCTAAACAGTGTATTAGTATTACGGCTTTTTTCTTACTTTTTACTTATGCCCTCTGAGATCCTTCTTCTCCAGTAACATAACCCTTGACCTTCGCTTGTCCAAAACCCCAGCAAAAGTATTTTTCATTTTTCCTCTATTTTTTTAATATATACATTAGTGCTTCTTTCAACTAAAGGTAATATAAGTATAATGGATCCCGCTGACGCAACCTGCTTCAAACGATTCATAAACCCATTAACAAAATGAAGGACTTTCACTCTTTGTGCTGCTTTCGTCAGCACAAAAAATCAGTAAGGTCATCCTGCGTATACATTTTTAAGCCTATATATATATATTTATATATATATATATATATATATATATATATATATATATATATATATATATATATATATATATATATATATATATAGATATGTATGTTTGCACATATATAATTATATATACACACACACCCTATATATATATATATATATATATATATATATATATATATATATATATATATATATAATATATATATATATATATATATATATATATATATATATATATATATATATATATATATATATATATATATATATTACTAAAGGACGTCATTCAAACTGGATGGTATTTAATGGAGTTTTTATTCAAAAAAGTTACAAGCTTTCTTGGACAAACAGTCCACGTTATCAAGTATCCGTACAATGAGCAAACGCATAGTCCAGGCTGTATTTATATCTGTGTGCTGGGTACTTTTTAATCCTATAATCGCCTAGCTCTTCCTGTGTGACCTCCTCCTCTCTTGACCTTGGTCTTTCTCTGATCCCTGGTTCCAGATGTCCGTTTTCCGTGCGTTCTCTTGCGTTTTTCTTCGTTTCCTTGCTACTGTGGAGTATATGATTTTCTAGATATGCTGTCTTCAAAGCCGTTTCCGGTGTTCCCTGCCATCGTGTTGTTGGCGCAAGTTATGAAGGCGTTCTCTACAACCAGTCTAGATGTTTTGTTGGTGTTCCTGTACAGAAAACTCATATTTTCCCAGTCTATTCTGTGATCATTTTCCCAGCAGTGTTTGGCAACTGCCGACGTCTGATTATAATGCCTTATGTTCTGCAGATGTTGTTTGCTTCGCTCTTTACATGATTTGCCAGTTTCGCCATGTACCCTTCTTCACAGTCTAGACACGCTGCCATATAAGCCCCCTCTAATCTCTTCCCCCTCTACCGACTTTTGTTTCTAACTATTTTATTCTAATGGTGTTTTGTAGCTGCCTATCAATTTGAAATTATTTAGCTTCCTGTTGATGGGTGCAATAGAGTTGTTGTCCGGAACTGTAATTATTTTCTTTCCTACCAAATGTTCCTTTTCAATCCTTTCCCTCTCCCCAAAAATAGTTTTTCCTTGCTTTGATATGTGCCCACTCCCACCAATACTTAGGGTAGCCTAATCTCCTAAAACTCTCCCTCAGGTAATCCAACTCTTCGTCTAAAAATTCAGGACTGCAAATCCTATAAGCCCTGATGGCCAACCCTGTCATTAATCCTATTTTTATTTCTTTCCTATGACTGGAGAACCTATGTATGTATGAATTGGTGTGTGTCTTCTTCCTATATACCTTGAATTTTAAATTCTCCCCTACCCTCTTGACCAGGACATCAAAGAAAGGAATTTCTCCTTCCTTCTCTTCTTCTAATGTAAACTTGATGTGTTCATTTAGTTTATTTATGTTTTCTAAAAACTTGTGTAGATCTTCCCTTTCTCCTTGTAAATGATCAAGATGTCATCAACGTATCTTACCCATTTTACGATATTTAAGTTCCCTTTATTTACTTTGCCCACCTCTTCCTTTCAAACCATTCCATAAAGATATTGGCTAGAATTGGTGAAAGACTTGAACCCATGGCCACGCCATTTTTTTGTATATAATGGTTTTCACTTAACACTGAAAACATTAACGCTGAGGGCCGCTGTTAGCATTTTTATTAAAACGTTTTTAATAAAAATGCTAACAGCGGCCCTCAGCGTTAATGTTTTCAAAAACGAAACCATTATATACAAAAAAATGGCGTGGCCATGGGTTCAAGTCTTTCACCACCCTAGCCAATATCTTTATGGAATGGTTTGAAAAGGAAGAGGTGGGCAAAGTAAATAAAGGGAACTTAAATATCGTAAAATGGGTAAGATACGTTGATGACATCTTGATCATTTACAAGGAGAAAGGGAAGATCTACACAAGTTTTTAGAAAACATAAATAAACTAAATGAACACATCAAGTTCACATTAGAAGAAGAGAAGGAAGGAGAAATTCCTTTCTTGGATGTCCTGGTCAAGAGGGTAGGGAGAATTTAAAATTCAAGGTATATAGGAAGAAGACACACACCAATTCATACATACATAGGTTCTCCAGTCATAGGAAAGAAATAAAAATAGGATTAATGACAGGGTTGGCCATCAGGGCTTATAGGATTTGCAGTCCCGAATTTTTAGACGAAGAGTTGGATTACCTGAGGGGTTTTTGGAGATTAGGCTACCCTAAGTATTGGTGGGAGGGGCACATATCAAAGCAAGGAAAAACTATTTTGGGGAGAGGGAAAGGATTGAAAAGGAACATTTGGTAGGAAAGAAAATAATTACAGTTCCGGACAACAACTCTATTGCACCCATCAACAGGAAGCTAAATAATTTCAAATTGATAGGCAGCTACAAAAACACCATTAGGAATAAAATAGTTAGAAACAAAAGTCGGTAGAGGGGGAAGAGATTAGAGGGGGTTTATATGGCAGCGTGTCTAGACTGTGAAGAAGGGTACTATGTATTAACTGGCAAATCATGTAAAGAGCGAAGCAAACAACATCTGCAGAACATAAGGCATTATAATCAGACGTCGGCAGTTGCCAAACACTGTTGGGAAAATGATCACAGAATAGACTGGGAAAATATGAGTTTTCTGTACAGGAACACCAACAAAACATCTAGACTGGTTGTAGAGAACGCCTTCATAACTTGCGCCAACAACACGATGGCAGGGAACACCGGAAACGGCTCTGAAGACAGCATATCTAGAAAATCATATACTCCACAGTAGCAAGGAAACGAAGAAAAACGCAAGAGAACGCACGGAAAACGGACATCTGGAACCAGGGATCAGAGAAAGACCAAGGTCAAGAGAGGGAGGAGGTCACACAGGAAGAGCTAGGCGATTATAGGATTAAAAGTACCCAGCACACAGATATAAATACAGCCGGACTATGCGTTTGCTCATTGTACGGATACTTGATAATGTGGACTGTTTGTCCAAGAAAGCTTGTAACTTTTTTGAATAAAACTCCATTAAATACCATCCAGTTTGAATGAGGTCCTTTAGTAATTCTACTAATGCACAGAACAATTGTGTATGTGATAAAGTTAATATATATATATATATATACTCAGGCAAGTTAGGGCACCTGGAACCACGGAGATTTATATATATATATATATATATATATATATATATATATATATATATATATATATATATATATATATATACCAATTATATATGCATTTTCTCCTTTAGGACTTTGGGATGAAGTTGGTAGCTCCATGGCCTTCTCTACACAAGCTGTGATCTGCCACCCTGTCGACTAGCAACAAGGTGCTTATTTCAATTGGGAGGGGAGAAAAAAATATAAATATGTATATGAATGTGACTGTCACTGATTCTGTACATGGCATTTCTATACTTATGAATGTTAAGCCATGGATAAACACATTATTATTTAAAAATTCATTAAGCTTTATTGAAAATTTGTTACATACTCATCATATGTAACTCCCAATGGGTGCAAATTATTCCAAGGTGCCTATGTAATATATACAGTATATACATATATATATATATATATATATATATATATATATATATATATATATATATATATATATATATATATATACACACATACATACATACATGCAGACACAAGAGGACGTTTCCCTTTTAATCTCTGAGCCGATCTCTCTAAAAGTTGATAATTCTGACATGGTCTTGTAATGGAAATGAAAGCCATGACCTCATCAAATTCCGATCACGGATTCTTGTGACATCCTATTAATACTCCCAGAAACATAATATAAAAATCTGTGGCTCTTGAGAGCTTTGTAGCTGTTTCCCTATTTGAGTGGCTTTGTAAGCTGTATGCTTTCTACTACAAAGTTTTGTATATAAGGAAGCAAATATGAAGAGCAAGGCCATTTCATAAATATTTACAGACATTAACAATGGCCGACTATAAATTCCCCTTCATCTTACTGTCATTAATAACTTCTCTTTCTCCTTCTCTGTGTGAATAGCCGAAGACTGCGAGAAAAAAAGCCAGCTAGCATACGGGAAAAAGGCCACATTAATCAAAGAGATGGGGGCGCTTTTCCATCGATCTTGTGTGACTACCATTGAAGCCGGGGCATTTCCTTGTTTTCTTTTGATGGCCTAAAATAACAATGTGAAGGATTAAGGAAACCACTCCACTCCTAATCCCTTGTACGAACTCCCTCTCCTGCTGCTGTCATCTGTATTCAGAAGGACAATGTGCGCGTGCTAACGAGAGTGAAGAGAACCAGCGATGATTTCCACCTCCGTTTCCGTTGCAAGAAAAACTATGCTTATTGAAAAGAGAAATCTTTCATTCACACCCACCCTGTTCAACCGAGAGGGTACGCAGGAACGAACTTTTTCTAATGTAAATGTCAGGCAAAAGACTTTAGTCTTTCTTTTACATGACCAGGCTGATGGGGGTGGGGGTGGGGGGGTAAATAAAAAGCGTCTGGCTTACTTCAGAGCTGGAGGAAAAAATCCTCTTAAAAAGAACGACAGGGTCAAGTGTCAGGAATAACTAAAACAAGAAGTCAATCCAAAATGTTTTCAGCAACTTTTTTTTTTCAGGAAGAATGGGCCATTTATATCAACAGCGCACCGGGTTCACATTGAACAAAACCCATAAAATACTTTTAGAATTACAATTGACATAAGTTTACTACAGAAATGATTTCGTCTTTGATTCATAATGAAGAATTATAGTAAGGTGCCCGTGAGCAAAATTTTAGCGAAGTTATGTCACGAATAATGACATTAACGACAAAGAAAACCATTCTTCATCCCGGTTTGGTTACGAAGTACTATGAAATTCTAATCTATAAATGAACCAATTTTCTCCCGTCTTTACCCTGCAACTTTACTTTAATAATGGAATATTCTGTCAGAATGAACAGCCGCCTTAACTTACATCAACCTATCGTCTTCAAATTCTTTCCACATGAGCCAACCCTCTCATACATTTTACAACTTTTATGTCCCTTTACATTGCTCCTACTCTCCGTTCTTTTAACATACCATACAGTATACTTAAAATTCATTTCAACAGATTTACCACCTTTTTCCCTCTGCATTCAACACCCTTCATTTTTTCCCTTAAAGGAGGACTGACTCGACAATCCCTTCATTCCTTTCAACATGGCTTCCATGGGCACTCCAAGTCACCAGAGGGTTAGGCACGTAGCTCGCTTACTGCCTTGCTTCATCTATTCAGTAACACAATGCTTCTCTCATCCGACCATCATCTATTATATTTTCTTACAGACACCTATAAAAAAAATCAAACACTTTCTTCTCCCATCGTCTATATTAACACTAACTGCTCTGTTTTCTCAGCTCAACTTCACCCTCATATCGTTACTCCTCCTCAAGTTTACACTTAACTTTATTCTTGTTATTGCTTTTTTTTCAAATTTGAGCAGTTTCCCCTAGCGAGTGGTGACTCCTGAGAAAAACCACCACAACAGTCACTGCCACAGTGATAATTTAACTACAGAATTATGGATAAGCCCATGCTCCAAAATTCCACAACATTGCCCATTCATAAACCTACATTGAGGTCTTATTTTCCTCCTTCGTCCAAACAATTCTCAATTAAACACTATTTTCAGCAAACTTCATCACCCATTCACTCCATACGACTGAGCCATCTGAAAGTACTCTTATTCATTACACACACAAACACGCTCACACACACATAAATACATATATATATATATATATATATATATATATATATATATATATATATATATATATATATATATATATATATATATATATATATATATACATACATATATATATAAATATTTTATACAATATATATATATATTTTATATATATATATAAGTTATATATATATATATATATATATATATATATATATATATATATATATATATATATATATATATATATATACACATACAAAGAGAGAGAGAGAGAGAGAGAGAGAGAGAGAGAGAGAGAGAGCATATGCTAGAGAGGCTAAAAGCCAATTGAAATTATGGAAGAAAAATTAACGTCACATTTTGCTTTTACGGGGTTCGACGTCAAATCGGTAAAACAACACTGCTGAAATCACACACATCGCTTAACTACTGTTTAATCTACTCTTACCAAACCACACTCAGAAACTGCCAGAACACCCGAAAAAATTCGATCATTGTAACGAAAACTACGTTAAGGTTAATCGGAAAAAGGTTTACGTTAAGGTTAATCGGAAAAAGGTTTAAGGCATGGTTTTCCAACAGAGACTCGTCACAGATTTACTCTCTCCAGCTGCCACATTACAGAAATGCCAAGGTAAATCCACGTCCTAATCGTGTTCAACATTCCGCTGTGCTGATGTCACGTGCTTCATAATGGAAGGAATGGAGCGCGATGAAATGAAGAGATTTTCTATACTGTTTAGTAACTATTTCTTGCTCCTCTTGTCGATATAAACCTCTTTCTATGCAGTGACAGTATAATTACAGTTGTAATTCAGCGCAAATTAATAAGGATTTCGGAAGTCCGCAACGAAGAACACAGATGAGTCCAAAAAGGAAATGGCTTATTTGAATTCCCAGAGAAAACTACATATAAGAGGTTACAGAGAAAAAGTCCTTTTAGGAGTAGAAAGGAATAAGGACATAGGTGAGTTTGTAGGGTACTTTTAGTGACTCCTCGTGGAACACTTGATTACCGGAAAGGATTTTTAATAAGCATGAAAATTAAAAACTACAAAACAGACCTTAGTCCATCACTGTAATTACTGCTAATACATCAGAAAGTCAAAGTCTTTCAGTCTCAATGACTCCGTTAAGAAATGGTCTTAGCGGAGTCAGTCAGGAAGAGGAGTCTTGATGAATCGTTCGGATCAAGTCATTCAAAGACCTCATCATCAATCTGCAAAGCGAAAGCTTTGAAGAGAAGAACTTGAATGGTTCCACGAAGGAAGTCATCCTAATGTGCTCGTTTGGCGAAGAATTCAAGTCCAAGGGAAAATGTAATCCGTTATCCGCATTTTCATTAGGCAACATTTATTGCAGCCAGGAAAATCATCTACAAACGGGCATAATTGCGTATGAGAATATCATTTTCCACTTCATCACAAATTCCAAAAGGAGAGGAAGCGAGATGTCATACAATCGATTAATATTGCTCACACGTCAATATCCCTCGGGATGCTTCTGATGAGGAAAGCAATTCTGAGGGAAGAATGCAAGAGCCGCATCGAGGGAAACTTTCATCTTTTACAAAAAAGAAAAACTGAGACTTGGATCAAAACGACTGCCCGGAGAGAGAGAGAGAGAGAGAGAGAGAGAGAGAGAGAAATATGAAATGGGTGAAGGACATAATTTCAAGGGGTAACCGAAAATAAAATTTAGAAGATTGCAAAGTGATTCTACTTCATTCTATGAAATATATATATATATACAGTATATATATATATATATATATATATATATATATATATATATATATATATATATATATATATATATATATATATATATATATGACTATTTATCACATCACCGTGATTCATATACAATCAGAAAGCTACAAACGTCCTTTAATATCCAATTCACTCTACCTCAGAAGTAATATATTTTCATATATGTTACCGAAGGAATTTTAGTTGATAATAAGTCCACCGTCCGTGGGTCGAACCAACGACGGACGAGGAATCAGGACTACAGTGACACACTAACCAGTCGGCCACAAGAGAGGGGTATAAGTGAATACCATCTCCCATCAACCCACCCGTCGAACTCAGGTGTTTTGCGTTTGGAGACGATATCCACCCACCTCTGCCATGTTGACCGTGTAGTGCGTTTTGTCGCGCGTAGCCATATTATGACTATTTATCACATCACCGTGATTCATATACAATCAAAATACAAACGTCCTTTAATATCCAATTCACTCTACCTCGGAGTAATATATTTTCATATATGTTACCGAAGGAATTTTAGTTGATAATAAGTCCACCGTCCCCGTGGGGTCGAACCAACGACGGACGAGGAATCAGACTACAGTGACACCGACCCCACGGACGGTGGACTTATTATCAACTAAAATTCCCTTTCGGTAACATATATGAAAATATATTACTTCCGGGAGGTAGAGTGAATTGATATTAAAGGACGTTTGTAGCTTTCGATTGTATATGAATCACTGTGATGTGATAAATAGTCATAATATGGCTACGTGCGACAAAACGCACTACACGGTCAACATGGCAGAGGTGGGTGGATATCGCTCAAACGCAAAACACCTGAGTTCAACGGGTGGGTTGATGGGAGATGGTATTCACTTATACCTCTCTTGTGGCCGACTGGTTAGTGTGTCACTGTAGTCCTGATTCCTCGTCCGCCGTTGGTTGACCCCACGGGACGGTGGACTTATTATCAACTAAAATTCCCCTCGGTAACATATATGAAAATATATTACTTCCGAGGTAGAGTGAATTGGATATTAAAGGACGTTTGTAGCTTTCTGATTGTATATGAATCACGGTGATGTGATAAATAGTCATAATATGGCTACGTGCGACAAACGCACTACACGGTCAACATGGCAGAGGTGGGTGGATATCGTCTCCAAACGCAAAACACCTGAGTTCGACGGGTGGGTTGATGGGAGATGGTATTCACTTATACCCTCTTGTGGCCGACTGGTTAGTGTGTCACTGTAGTCCTGATTCCTCGTCCGTCGTTGGTTCGACCCCACGGGACGGTGGACTTATTATCAACTAAAAATTCCCCTTTGGTAACATATATGAAAATATATTACTTCCGAGGTAGAGTGAATTGGATATTAAAGGACGTTTGTAGCTTTCTGATTGTATATGAATCACGGTGATGTGATAAATAGTCATAATATGGCTACGTGCGACAAACGCACTACACGGTCAACATGGCAGAGGTGGGTGGATATCGTCTCCAAACGCAAAACACCTGAGTTCGACGGGTGGGTTGATGGGAGATGGTATTCACTTATACCCTCTCTTGTGGCCGACTGGTTAGTGTGTCACTGTAGTCCTGATTCCTCGTCCGTCGTTGGTTCGACCCCACGGGACGGTGGACTTATTATCAACTAAAAATTCCCCTTCGGTAACATATATGAAAATATATTACTTCCGAGGTAGAGTGAATTGGATATTAAAGGACGTTTGTAGCTTTCTGATTGTATATGAATCACGGTGATGTGATAAATAGTCATAATATGGCTACGTCGACAAACGCACACACGGTCAACATGGCAGAGGTGGGTGGATATCGTCTCCAAACGCAAAACACCTGAGTTCGACGGGTGGGTTGATGGGAGATGGTATTCACTTATACCCTCTCTTGTGGCCGAATGGTTAGTGTGTCACTGTAGTCCTGATTCCTCGTCCGTCGTTGGTTCGACCCTACGGGACGGTGGACTTATTATCAACTAAAATTCCCCTTCGGTAACATATATGAAAATATATTACTTCCGAGGTAGAGTGAATTGGATATTAAAGGACGTTTGTAGCTTTCTGATTGTATATGAATCACGGTGATGTGATAAATAGTCATAATATGGCTACGTGCGACAAACGCACTACACGGTCAACATGGCAGAGGTGGGTGGATATCGTCTCCAAACGCAAAACACCTGAGTTCGACGGGTGGGTTGATGGGAGATGGTATTCACTTATACCCTCTCTTGTGGCCGACTGGTTAGTGTGTCACTGTAGTCCTGATTCCTCGTCCGTCGTTGGTTCGACCCCACGGGACGGTGGACTTATTATCAACTAAAAATTCCCCTTCGGTAACATATATGAAAATATATTACTTCCGGAGGTAGAGTGAATTGGATATTAAAGGACGTTTGTAGCTTTCTGATTGTATATGAATCACGGTGATGTGATAAATAGTCATAATATACACTACGATGCGACAAACGCACTACACGGTCAACATGGCAGAGGTGGGTGGATATCGTCTCCAAACGCAAAACACCTGAGTTTGACGGGTGGGTTGATGGGAGATGGTATTCACTTATACCCTCTCTTGTGGCCGACTGGTTAGTGTGTCACTGTAGTCCTGATTCCTCGTCCGTCGTTGGTTCGACCCCACGGGACGGTGGACTTATTATCAACTAAAAATTCCCCTTCGGTAACATTTATGAAAATATATTACTTCCGAGGTAGAGTGAATTGGATATTAAAGGACGTTTGTAGCTTTCTGATTGTATATGAATCACGGTGATGTGATAAATAGTCATAATATGGCTACGTGCGACAAACGCACTACACGGTCAACATGGCAGAGGTGGGTGGATATCGTCTCCAAACGCAAAACACCTGAGTTCGACGGGTGGGTTGATGGGGAGATGGTATTCACTTATACCCTCTCTTGTGGCCGACTGGTTAGTGTGTCACTGTAGTCCTGATTCCTCGTCCGTCGTTGGTTCGACCCCACGGACGGTGGACTTATTATCAACTAAAAATTCCCTTCGGTAACATATATGAAAATATATTACTTCCGAGGTAGAGTGAATTGGATATTAAAGGACGTTTGTAGCTTTCTGATTATATATGAATCACGGTGATGTGATAAACAGTCATAATATGGCTACGTGCGACAAACGCACTACACGGTCAACATGGCAGAGGTGGGTGGATATCGTCTCCAAACGCAAAACACCTGAGTTCGACGGGTGGGTTGATGGGAGATGGTATTCACTTATACCCTCTCTTGTGGCCGACTGGTTAGTGTGTCACTGTGGTCCTGATTACTCGTCCGTCGTTGGTTCGACCCCACGGGACGGTGGACTTATTATCAACTAAAAATTCCCCTTCGGTAACATATATGAAAATATATTACTTCCGAGGTAGAGTGAATTGGATATTAAAGGACGTTTGTAGCTTTCTGATTGTATATGAATCACGGTGATGTGATAAATAGTCATAATATGGCTACGTGCGAGAAACGCACTACACAGTCAACATGGCAGAGGTGGGTGGATATCGTCTCCAAACGCAAAAACACCTGAGTTCGACGGGTGGGTTGATGGGAGATGGTATTCACTTATACCCTCTCTTGTGGCCGACTGGTTAGTGTGTCACTGTAGTCCTGATTCCTCGTCCGTCGTTGGTTCGACCCCACGGGACGGTGGACTTATTATCAACTAAAAATTCCCCTTCGGTAACATACATGAAAATATATTACTTCCGAGGTAGAGTGAATTGGATATTAAAGGACGTTTGTAGCTTTCTGATTGTATATGAATCACGGTGATGTGATAAATAGTCATAATATGGCTACGTGCGACAAACGCACTACACGGTCAACATGGCAGAGGTGGGTGGATATCGTCTCCAAACGCAAAACACCTGAGTTCGACGGGTGGGTTGATGGGGAGATGGTATTCACTTATACCCTCTCTTGTGGCCGACTGGTTAGTGTGTCACTGTAGTCCTGATTCCTCGTCCGTCGTTGGTTCGACCCCCACGGGACGGTGGACTTATTATCAACTAAAAATTCCCTTCGGTAACATATATGAAAATATATTACTTCCGAGGTAGAGTGAATTGGATATTAAAGGACGTTTGTAGCTTTCTGATTGTATATGAATCACGGTGATGTGATAAATAGTCATAATATGGCTACGTCGACAAACGCACTACGGTCAACATGGCAGAGGTGGGTGGATATCGTCTCCAAACGCAAACACCTGAGTTCGACGGGTGGGTTGATGGGAGATGGTATTCACTTATACCCTCTCTTGTGGCCGACTGGTTAGTGTGTCACTGTAGTCCTGATTCCTCGTCCGTCGTTGGTTCGACCCCACGGGACGGTGGACTTATTATCAACTAAAATTCCCTTCGGTAACATATATGAAAATATATTACTTCCGAGGTAGAGTGAATTGGATATTAAAGGACGTTTGTAGCTTTCTGATTGTATATGAATCACGGTGATGTGATAAATAGTCATAATATGGCTACGTGCGACAAACGCACTACACGGTCAACATGGCAGAGGTGGGTGGATATCGTCTCCAAACGCAAAACACCTGAGTTCGACGGGTGGGTTGATGGGAGATGGTATTCACTTATACCCTCTCTTGTGGCCGACTGGTTAGTGTGTCACTGTAGTCCTGATTCCTCGTCCGTCGTTGGTTCGACCCCACGGAGCGGTGGACTTATTATCAACTAAAAATTCCTTCGTAACATATATGAAAATATATTACTTCCGAGGTAGAGTGAATTGGATATTAAAGGACGTTTGTAGCTTTCTTATTATATATATATATATATATATATATATATATATATATATATATATATATATATATATATATATATATATATATATATATATTTCATATAATGAAGTAGAATCACTTTGCAATATTCTAAATTTTATTTTTAGCTTCCCCTGAAATTATGTGTCCTCACCCATTTCATATTTCTCTCTCTCTCTCTCTCTCTCTCTCTCTCTCTCTCTCTCTCTCTCTCTCTCTCTCTATATATATATATATATATATATATATATATATATATATATATATATTATATTTTACATACCCTCCTCTACATGATTTATACGTAAAATAATTGCCTTGTTTTTTATTGTTTCGTTTAGACTCTGTAATATATCAACTCCAAATATTAATCTGTTTCCCTTAACATGGGGTGGTTCTAGAGAATGGTTACTGCCACATTCATTCTTTAACTTCAGAATCAGGAATATGTTGTTATCATAGTATCAATTTAACCATCAAATATATCACTGAAAACAAAAAGGAAAAGAGAATTGAGTTTTCTTGAAGACTTGCCCTATCCACACACACACATTGTTTCCAATGAATACGTCTATTTTTTTTATATAAACATAAGAAATCGAGGAGTACACCCCCAAGGAGTAAGGGGGAGGGTTTCTCAAGACATCTTTGACAGGGAAACACAAAGATTTTATAAAGAATCAGTCAAGAATGAAAAGAGACCGGAGACAATGCAGCAGCACTCAAAATGATCGTCCAAGCAATCCATGTCTGGGGAATGTGTCCACATCTAGAATACCAAAGGACAAGTTTACAATGGTGGTGTCTGTCAAAATTCTTGCAGTCAAACAATGATCTCTTTTAAGCACCAACTAATATATTTTCCTCATTTAAACACAACTGACAAAACGCAAACGACAAGACCTCCTGGTGAAGAGCTCACCTTCGCCCAGCCACGAAATGCCTCATCCCATATGCAAAGACCGTCTATGGAGTTCGACGTCGACTCCTAACTTTTCTTTCTGTCATTTCCAGTATTCAGAAATATTTCGACGCAGATCCGACAATTCCCATGAGTAATACTTTCCTAAACCTGGTAAACTTTTTTTATGGCACTGCTGTTATAATTATCAAAAAGAAGCAGAATATCATGAGCAGGTGGCCAACAGATGAAGCTGATCCAATTTCTTTAAGAGTTAACCATCTCGACAAGGCCACCTAAAGAATGAATGTGCAAAACTAAAGATTCTCAAGATACGTTCTCGAGATATCCTGCTATTACACACTCACTCACTCACTCACTCACTCGCTTACTCTCACTCAGGGATGCATAACCGCCCCAAGACCTGAGAGTTGGTGGCTGAAAGCAAATTATCTTAGTTGAACATACAACACTGATTTATTCCACATATGAAGACCAAAGATGGAAAAAATTAAAGGTATGTGATCCCACCCTTTCTCCAATGTAAAAGAACAAAAATTTATTTTACATAGACACCACTCGATGCGTTTTTATCACCACAATTTCAAACGGAAAGCGTAGGGGAGATTAGGGTGAAAAATCCAAATAAGTACATTTTTAAGCACTTCTGACCTAGATTCTCAAAATCCTTTTGTAAGGACGAACGAAGAAATTTGATGTACAGAAAGAAAACCAAACACATTTTGAAAAAATAATTTTTGATGTAAAACATTCACTGTAAGTCAATTGCCATGTCTCAACCTCGGATGAGTAATAACTTACAAGAGAAATCCTTAAATGTGCTGTAATCATAAATAAGTAAAATCACGAATTCATTCAGTCTTTTCAAAAGGTCTCTCGCTGTCACTTCTGAAATGAGCAGTGACTCATTCATTTCTGAATGATCATTAACGTCGACATGAATGACATTTGCCCTTCACATATAGTCATCCATTTTTACTATTTTATTTCTCTGTGCTTTCAAAGTCCAATGATTTCTCTCGCACTGAAGGTGAAAATTGGGAGACTGTTTTTGTAATATATCCTGATTTTTTCCAAATATGTGCATATTAATCTTTGTAAGTTCGCTTAGTAAAATAATAACCTTTATGTCTTGTTGCAAATGAAGTTTGCAAGTTCTGAGTAATAATAATAATAATAATAATAATAATAATAATAATAATAATAATAATAATAATAATAATAATAATAAGAATAATAATAATAATAATAATAATATAATATAGCTATCTAGGCCTTTTCTTCCTACGATTTACTATCCATTTCATGGACCGCAAGTCATCGTTTTTCTCAAATATCTTTCAAACTAACTATTTGATAGAAATATTACTTTGACACAGTGTACAAGACACCACCCGCTAATTTTTGCTAATATAGTGCATTGTCAAATGTTTTTAGTTAAGGCGTTTACTCTTGACTTACATGGTGTTGCCAAGCATCGCCAAACTATGCATTCGAAAGTCCTTTATCCCCATCCCGTCCCTCCCTCTCCCTTCCCCTCCTCATCCTGCCTCAACTCACTTTCCTGACCTCCCCATCTCCACCCACCCTTTCCTGTCTATGTGGGATAGCGGACGTTCGATTGCGTAGATTAGTCCTGCTGGCTCATGCTGCTTTGTCTTGTACACTGTGTCAAAGCACTATTTCGATCAAATAGTTAGTTTGAAAGATATCTGAGAAAAACGATGACTCGCGGTCCTTGAAATGGATAGTAGGTTTCCTTCGTCCTTCTATAAGATATTTTCCATGTCTTTATCTACTTTCCTTCCGTTGTCCTGTCTCCATTTCTTCCTCCAAAGCTTTCCCAGCCAGAGAAAATACAGGGAATTCGGGAAAACGAAGGCTGAATGAAGAAAATATCCATCAAACAAAACGTGCCTTTATATTGACAATTTTCTTGGATAGAGACTCGTCGCTTTAATAATATTTGCTCACATCAACTGACGTTCTAAAAGCAACATAAACAAAGCAAAGTTCCAAATGAAACATAATCCAAAAGAACAAAATTTCAAAAGTAACGAAAACCAAGCAGATTTACTTTGAAAATCAGCATAATCTACTCAATGTGCATCTCAGATATGAAAGGGAAAGTGCATAGGATCATGCAATGCGTAACATGTAGACGCACGAAAGAGTAAGAATGCATCAATATACCGAAAAACATGAATATGTAAAACCTAGTACTCATCACCCGCATTAAATTACTGGTTTCCCATATAGTAGAGCAAATACAATCTCGCAGCTGTTGCCAATAACCTGAAAACTGGCAGAGGAAATTGTTTGTATTGAAAACTGAGAAAAAAGGTGCTAACAACTTGAAATTCCAGTACGGCGGCCATATTCCGAGATGGAAGACACAACCACAAATGCTTGACGAGCAAACCTTCGTTCAAGCAACAATAGCTCTAGATACCATCTGCGCCAACGGACACATTGCATTCCTTCCCCTATGGCCGGTAAACTAGACAGAACTGTCAGACAAGCGTCGAGTTCAGCCTCACCTTTACATGCAAACGAGTCTACTGGGCCAATGCCGTATCACTAGCCTCTCACTTCATTCTAACCATCCAACCCAAAGTGGCTTCGTGGTGGTGCCAGATCTGAGCTTTTAAGAATAAGTCCTCGGCTTTCGAAAAACAGAAAAATTTAACCTATGACTCCTCTGGGTATGTCGGCGATCCACTGGCTCCCTCATGGAAGAATAGCAGATGTTCGTCAATCGATAAAATGAACAGATATCTCACATTCTCAGAAGAACATTTCAGTTAAAAGCATCTCTCTCTCTCTCTCTCTCTCTCTCTCTCTCTCTCTCTCTCTCTCTCTCTGCTCTGCTCTTCCCTGTAGCCCCAAGAGGTTATTGCTGCCATCCGTGCTATCTGTAACGACTGGTGTCCCTCATTACTACCCATTGTCACCGTCGTTCAGGGGCCTTTCTCCCTTAAGCTACTATTATCATTAGTGGCAAACCGTGTTATCAAGGCAATAAAGACACAATGGAGCCATGATTACTTGTCACCCGCAATAATCTTGCGGGAGGTAAGACCCTTCTACTATTCTACGTATGTATCAAGGCTGCATGCTTCCCTCTAATATGAGTTATTTGTGCCTTGATATTTAACTAAATACATTATTTACGTAACAGTATGTAATAAAATTTTAACCACAATTTCGGTAGTTGATTATATTATATATATATATATATATATATATATATATATATATATATATATATATATATATATATATATATATGTGTGTGTGTGTGTGTGTGTGTGTGTGTGTGTTATATATACTTATAAATTATAAATAAAACCAAATATAAAAAATGTGGCGCCTAAAATCTGATTACATATAGATACTTACAATATAACTATTTAAGTATCAAGACACGAAACGAATAACCCAATGATGTCAAGTTCCAGCCCACAAAGGCATAGTTTCGAACCCTGGTCAAGGAAAGAGCATTGTTAGTACATCGTTGGTGCAAATTATTCCTTATGTTGAGGGAATGTCATATTAATTGATTTAGGAAAATTCGCCTATAAAGTCAATCACTGGGGCACTTTCAGCCATCCAATGCTTATAAGAGTGAAAAGAGGGAGTCAGAGGGGTTGGATAGCAAGATCGAAGAAAGGAAACAGAATGAAGGTAGAGTACCAAGCTAAAAAGTGGGTGCAGCTAGGAACCAAAGGGAAGCTGCACGCAATCTTTAGTAATGCCTACAGTACACCACGTCAGTTGCACGGATGGAATTAACCCGCTAGGGCTGAAATTCTGTTTTCATAACTGATATTTGATATAATAAATTTATATATATATATATATATATATATATATATATATATATATATATATATATATATATATATATATATATATATATATATATACTGTATATATATATATATATATATATATATATATATATATATATATATATATATATAAATATTCACTGTTCGGCCTCTCTTCCTTGCTTCTTAAATGAATAATAAAAATTTACCTTTGTTAAAGTAAGAGGGCATACAATGTAGGCTGTCAGCATGCAAAGAAGTATACGGGAAGCAGTGTTTTCAAATTAAATTCGCCAACGGGGGAGACTTTTAGCTTAGAGAGTCACAGAGGGAGACAATTTTGTTAGGCCAGACCTTAGTTATACTGTTTTTAAAACCCAACTTCCTCTATTCTGTGTACTGACGAGGCTATTGTCATTTCAGGTCAAGCCCTGGCTAGGCGGAGTTTTGAAGACATAGCGAGAAGCTACCCCACCTTCAAGAGACTCTCCACGCAGCTGCCATAGAGTACGGACATTCTGTGTCTCCTCCAAGCATCCTTTGTTTTTCCTCCTCTGTTCAAAACGAGGAGAAAACTGTTATTCCAACGGCCCAAGGAATCTTATGGAACTGATCACTGCATTAGCTAACCCAGCGGTAAGTCTGATATGACAATTACTCCCAGTTCTTTTTCCCTTCGACTGAAACTCTCATTTTTCCTTGTTCAAATTTTCCTCTCTTAAAGTCACTGACTAAAAAATCCTAGTAAAACAAATCCCATTTGTGAAGTCGTCTATTAAGTACAATTACTGTTGTCTAGTGAAGTCACAGAACTTATCCTCCGTGGTATTAAAAGCATTATTCTTGACATAAGAATCATCCCCTTGTGATTAAGTAATGACAAGTGGGAGTTTCTGTAATGCAAGATTGTTATCTGGATAAGTCTTTTTCCAGAATTGTGTACGCCTTGGGCCTGAACAAAAATCCTCTTTCTTGGAGAAGAATCTGCATCATCAGTACCAAGAAGCCTCAATTCGACCTTGCAATTAATTGCCTTATATTATAAGCACCTGAGAGACACATAAATCTGCTGTGTTCATGTCTATATAGCATTGAGGTGTCTGTCCTCAGAGGAACTAATATTCTGAGCTGCTGTTAGCTCCTGTAAATAATCCATTTCATTTTATTTTCCTTATGTTGAAACTAATGTTCCAGTAAGTTTGCTGAATTCATTCATGTGGTTATGAAATGAACCTCTATTCTTTGTTAACTAGTGTTAAATGGCAACCTGATCTATTCAATATCTGTCGTTTAGAGTTAATTTTAGCTTTAACTGACAGAATTACGTGTGTCTTAAGTAAAGCAATGCAATATAAATCCAATTAACTAATTATCAAACTCATTAGCCGAATGACCCACGTAACAATATATATATATATATATATATATATATATATATATATATATATATATATATATATATATATATATATATATATATATATATATATATATATATATATATATATATATATATATATATATATATATATATATATATAGTCTGTATGAGTGTATACTACTTATAAACTCTTGAAAGCTTCATAATGAACCTTATTTTTTACTACGCTCAAAAACTTTCTTCAAACAGTATTTAATCCTTGATTACACCACAATTTTACTTCATTTAAGAAGAACATAACAGCGAATTACAATAAAATTATAAGTAGCAAACTGTAAATTTTTAAGGAATACAATCTAAAACCTCCACTTCAGTGACTGAATAAGTTCCATTAAGTAAACGTTCCTAAATACTTAAACAACAAAGAAAGATCACTGTAGATGTAAACTTTCTTACATCTAAAGAAAGTTTCGCCATAGGAATCCCTGAAGAAGGAAAGATATAGAAAAGAAATAACCCCAGATATCAGAGAAAACAAGAAATAGGTGAACTTTTGACCCAAGATCTGTGGAAAATATCTTTCGATTTTAGTTAAAGCATTAATCTTGTGCACGCAAATCATTTTTCAAAATTTCTAGGAATACAAGGTTATACGAAAATTTTTTTTTTTTTTTTTTAACTGACGGTGAGGGTTGTGTCTACAGTAATTAACCGCAGCGTCGACTTAAAAATAAAGTAAAAAAAAAAAAAAAACTGAAGAAATCACTAGGAAAGACAATTTATTTCCCAAGAAAAGAGAATACATGAATCCGTAACGGGTCCTGAATTCTAATTTCATTAAATTTCATCAAGTCTTGCGCCACAGACCACCTCCACAAAACAGATCAACTGAAATCCCTCTACAGCAGCCAAGCAGACCGACAAACAAATTAAAAGCAATGGGAATACAAAAACCTTCCTCCACCTTCGCTGACAGACGCCACAACAATAACAACCAGAAGTTAAATATATTCTAGAATAAAACCCATCTACTGGAAGTTATTATAGATTAATGGGTTGTCTTTATATTTATAATGCAGAATCATTTTCACCGTGAAGTCAATGCAGATTTATCAAAATACTTTGTAATAACTATTCCAGAAATCCAATTTGTAAATTAAAAAATACCCAAACATTCTTTGCTATAGAATAAAATTCATTCCTCTTAGCTAAACAACTAAAAAAGAGATAACAGCCGAATGACTAAGAACACCTCATCTCATCTCCAAGGCGCAAACGGATGTCAATCCCCGTCTCGCACAAGGAAACCAGGTTCACCGGGGAGAGCAAAACCAGCCTCGTCTCTCTGCCCTCACTCTTCAGAAAGAGTGGTCACTGGGGATGGAAAGGCAGGCCAGGAGGGGGAGCGTCGAGCACAGGAGTTGAATTGTCTCGCGAGACCGGTGTTGCATATGTGCGTGGATCTGAGCCCGCTGGGGAAAAGGGGTTAATCGTGACTTGAATAGCCTTCCCTGGGCACAAGAGGTGAATAATCGAGGCATTTACCAGGGTAAACATTTCATTCCATGCCTCGCAATGCCGCTCTCCCTGGCATCAGCTCCAACGTAGTATCTCTCTCTCTCTCTCTCTCTCTCTCTCTCTCTCTCTCTCTCTCTCTCCATGCACCGCAGTTTCAGTATTCTCTCTCTCTCTCTCTCTCTCTCTCTCTCTCTCTCTCTCTCTCTCTTGATTTCTAAGCACCGTAGTTTCACTATTGTATCTCTCTCTCTCTCTCTCTCTCTCTCTCTCTCTCTCTCTCTCTCTCTCTCTCTCTCTCCAAGCATTTATCTCTCTGAACGAAATCTTTTCTTAATGAGTCAACAACTGAATCAATACAATTACCCTCTCTACTCAACCGATTTACTGGTAACATTACACCCATATGTTTCATGGTCCCTCTACATTGCAAAAAGAAAATTTTATAAACAGGCATTGCGTAGGTATGCTAGACGTTACTGATCTTTGATCCTTCATTTCAACATCACTTTACAGAAGATGATAAATGTGTGAAATTTTATCATGATGAGAGGCGCGCGCAAACGTACATACCATAGGGATTAACTCGTGCCCCTGGTCTGATAAGGCAGCTTCAAGCATCTGACCTTTGAAATGACCAGTACTCCCGAAAACAAAACTGTGATGCAGCCCAGCTTATGATGCAATTAGTCGTACTTATTTGGCGGAAAATTGCAAAATTATAATTGGGAATCATGAAAGTCGATTCTCGTAAGTTAAATCTTTACAGAACCTGTTATGAAAACTAATATTCCTTACCCTCGAGGGCTGGCTAGCGGGAAATGGACAACCCATGTTCCATAATCTATATATACATATAATATAGATTATGGAACATGGGTTGTCCATATTCTATATATATAGACTATAGATTATGGACAACCCATGTTCCATAATCTATATTATAGATTATGGAACATGGGTTGTCCATAATCTATAATATAGATTATGGACAACCCATGTTAAATAATCTATAATATAGATTATGGACAACCCATGTTCCATATTCTATAATATAGATTATGGAACATGGGTTGTCCATAGTCTATATTGGACAACCCATGTTCCATAATCTATATTATAGATTATGGCACTATAATCTATAATATAGATTATGGAACATGGGTTGTCCATAATCTATAATATAGATTATGGTATATTATAGATTATGGATACCCCATGTTCCATAATCTATAATATAGATTATTTAACATAGGTTGTCCATAATCTATAATATAGATTATGGACAACCCATGCTCCATAATCTATATTATAGAGTATGGAACATGGGTTGTCCATAATCTATAATATAGATATGGAACATGGGTTGTCCATAATATTATATATATATAGATTATGTTGTTCAATAATCTATATTATATAGATTATGGAAACCCATGTTCCATAATCTATATTATATATATATGTGTGTGTACATATATGTATGTATGTATGTGCATATATATATATATATATATATATATATATATATATATATATATATGTATATATATATATATATATATATATATATATATATATATATATATATATATATATATACACACACACACACACACATATATCTCAACGCCTTTTCCTCCTAGAAAGCGTGGCTCCAGGTGTCAGTCTTTCAGTTTTGAGTAAGTCTTTTGGAATGAAGTTGGCAACACTGGAAATGGAACTAAACAATTTTCTTTTTGAGCGACTGAACCCTGGTCTTATCTTCTAGATGTCCTCATATTTTTGGATACGACTTCCACAGAAATCATCGAAAAGCCCAATGGGAGATTTTTGACCGCAGTGAGCACTCATCTCCTTTCATCAATTTATAAACACACGACATTTACGGCATTTAATTCTTATGCCTTAATAGTCCATAATTTCTTTATGTCGGAGCTCCTTCGTCGTTACTCCAATTACTCGCTCAATTAGCTCTTTCATTCTAGAAGCCTAATCGTTATGACTTTTTCTCTTACGGTCTTCAACCTCTCTCTCTCTCTCTCTCTCTCTCTCTCTCTCTCTCTCTCTCTCTCTCTCTCTCTCTCTCTCTCTCTCTCTATATATATATATATATATATGTAGTCTCTGTGTATGAGAACACCTATTTCTGTAAACAAACTAATAAAGGATCTGTCATTCAAACAGAGTTATGATAATGCAGTCCACCAAGAGAATACACTATTCTGAATTGTAAGGATGGCTTACAAACGGATCCGTATATCCATCTACACTTGCATTTATAATATTGAAACAGGATATAACGGAATTTACTTCCGTGAGAGAGAGAGAGAGAGAGAGAGAGAGAGAGAGAGAGAGAGAGAGAGAGAGAGAGAGGGCATTCTATTTCTGTAACACCTGAATATCCGACAAGAGCAAGGAAATGAATTAGCACTGCTGCGACCAGAGATGGTTTGGATGATTGCCGACCCAATTAGGTCAGCTCCATTTATTTATCTTCATTCAGTAATTACCAGTGTGATGGACATCCCAATTCTTGCTCACCTTTACTTACAACTTTCTCGTGAAAACATTAGATTCTCTCAATAGTTCCTGCAGGCTCTCATTGCAGCCGATCAGTTCTGTGGGGTTGGGACTGACCGTTTCAATTTACCAAAAATCACAAACAAATTAAAATGAAATACCATAAACTTTCAAAAATGTTTAGACGAGGTTGCAAATTAAATTGGAAAGCTTAAAGAGTCCATAAACAAAATTATAGGAAAGAAACTCAGAAGCTGAATCTTCGACAAGTTCAGTTTCAGACCCTGAGGGAAATTGCAGTTTCCTGCTTTCGACAGAAAGTCTTTCTGTACATGAGTAACGCATACAACAAACAGCCGCCAGGGATCTTTCTCTCTTCTGGCCCAGCATTTTGGGAGAGGGTACACTTGCCTCAATAACCTACATTTGGCTTTCCATGGCTACAGATCCCATCCCCCCCTCCCCCCCCTCTCTCTCCTTTTAATTTCCTTTCAAAATGAATCCATTCACCTTGTAAAAAATGGTAATCTTAAAAAATAATTTATTTTATAATGGAATCCAGTCTGTTTATTAAAGAATGACTAAGAGGGATTTACTAATAAATCAAAATGGAAAAATGTATTTTCCATAAAAAATCTTAAGAGATCTGTCAGTAAGATAAACAAATTTTGATTAGACGAGCTTCTTCAATGCCATACCATGATCCCTTCTACGAAGTTTTCAGCACAATAGTTGTAAATCAAAACCACTCAATTGCAGTTAAAAAAAATCTATTTATCGCACTCCACGATTTACAGTGAAGACAGTTTGCATCTCTACGATGATCTGGTAAAACAAAAGCATTCCCTGCCATCTACAAAACCACCACTCATCAAACAACCACCCTTTCTTCCCCCTTCCCCAAGTCGACCCCCTCGCCCATCCCCAAGTCGACCCCCCTCCTCATCTTCCTAAATCAACCCCCTCCCCACCCATAAAAATCGACCCCCTCCCTCATCTTCCTAATCGACCCCCTCCACATCCACCAAATCGACCCCCCATCATCCCCATCCCCCCACCCCCAAATGGACCCCTTCCCTCATCTCCCCAAAACGTCTCATACCGCCATCTAACTGCTGGAAGCTGATCATCAATCAGGAAAAAGACCTTATGTTTACTTTTAATTCTGGAGACCGGTCCTCTTTGTTCCTCAGCCCGTTCGACGGGAAGTGTCATCCTCGGCAGGAATGGAAGGGGACAAAGATGATACAGGAGGAGGAGGAGGAGGAAGGAGTTGGGTCGGGGGAGGGGCTGGATGCCCAGAAGAAGATTGAGGACGGTCTCCCGAGAAAGTGATGAAGATATATAAAGATATACAGATAAGAAATGAGAGGAAAAGTAATTATTAACACGGCATTTCACAGAAAGAATAAAGGAACTGTTAGCAAAGAGGGAAAATAACGAAATAAAAACGAGAACAATGTTCAAAAAGTAGTTTATTTATTATACCGTCAGGTCCTTAATATTCTGTTACGAATCATATTTGATTTACCTCTTGATTTATTCATTAACCTTCCTTATTCATTCTTGAGTATACTGTCTGAAGTACATTCATATATGCAGACAAAAACATAAACATTACACACACACACACACACTATATATATATATATATATATATATATATATATATATATATATATATATATATATATATATATGTGTGTGTGTGTGTGTGTGTGTGTGTGTGTGTGTGTGTGTGTGTGTGTGTGTAAACACTTGCTGAGTAAATATATGCTTTATCTTTTTGTCCTATACGCCTTTTCTTTTTTGGAGGGAGTAGCGCCAGCGGCTGTTAACCTTCCTGTACCCAGCAAGATTTTTTTTTTTTTGGAGGGGTGGGGTGAGGGGTATGGGGGGGCAAAAATGAGGTTGCTGGCCCCTAGCTCTTTTCTACCCTGAGACCCATCACAGTCAATTAACTATCAAGTACATAGTCATGGCTTACGTCACCAGTATTATAATCATTTCTTTTTTTCAGGAAACGGGTCCAAAGACGTCTCTCACAGTGGAATCGAACCCGAGTTTGCAGATGGTTTGGTGAGGAAGAGTACTACGTTTGTGCTTATTTTTTGTCTTCTAACAGTAATCTGCGTTCACGGGAAATAGGATTAAGGTCGCACGAAGAAGAACAAGAAAAAGGTCATTACTTATAGGCATAATATTATTTTATATTGAAAATTTCTTATTCGACCATATATTCTTATAGCGATAATTAAAGTCCTCTGTTGCGTAACATACTCGTTTACATAGATCTCCGAGCGTTCACTCACCCCAAACCGAAGTGACGAACAGAAGCCTCCCTGAAGGACAGACTGGAGTCACTAAGTGGTAATGCATGGCAAACTAATGACTGAAAAATGGCAACAGGCTAAGCATTGGCGAAAACGAGGATTAATCTATTTATCAACAGAATGGACTCGGTCCATAATGTCACTGATTTTCAACTATTACGAAAATGACCTCCCTGACGTCAGCTCAGAAACAGAGAAGTCAACAGAGAGTTTTGAGACAAAGAATTATCACATGAAAAAGTTTCAAAAGATAGAAAATCTCAAAAGATAAAAAGTCTCAAAAGATAAACATGAGCTGGGCTGACTGCATACCGGAAAGGTATCAACTGTCTCAGAAATGGCGGAAATTCTTTACGAAACATGGGGCTGAAACCAGTCCCTTGGACAGGTCAGGGTACAGTGTCCAAGGCAAGGGTAGGTTAGAGCACATTAGGTTTTTCGATTTTTTTTTTTTTTATAAAAAATCATACTTATAACCCACCGCCCTCTGTGATGGCTCCCATGAGCTTCCAAGAGAATTTTTTTCACTCATTTATTTAACATCATAAACTCCACGATCAGTGAAAACTCACGGCCCTGCCATCAGCTCAGAAAAGGGCAACCTGAACAGAGCAACTGAAGTTTCGACATATAACGAATAAAACATTTCCAAAGGGCTCAGCAGGTTAACATTAGCTTCAGAGAAATATCTGTCTTTATATATCTAATGACATACACAACATGTATAATCAAGGACCTCATAAAGACAAATCAGCACATTAACTAATGTTTCAAGGCAAGACTTGCAATAATAATAATAATAATAATAATAATAATAATAATAACACAAAAAGGCAGCCTTGACGTAAACCCGATCCTCCCACATGGCAAGCGAGAATCGAACTCCTTCTGGTTCGAACAAGTCCTGTATTTGTTCGCCAAATAAAAGGAAGCCTCCTTGTTCTCCTTCGGCAAACAAGAGGTTGTAACCCTCAAGTGGCTCATGGCTGCCAAAGACCCCGTCGCGGGTCGCCGGCGTCGCCTAAAGAGCTTGGTGCTGTCATTGAGTGCATTCACAAATTAAGAATCCCTCTTGCCAACTATTATACTGTTACGTACCACTAGAGCGAGAAGCCTCCTGAAAGCTACGTCCAAGGGGATTTTTAGGAACATGCGCGCACACACATGTACACAATACACTCAACACACGCACACACACAAAGAAGAATGATGATAAAAATAAGGTTTTTTTTCCCAAGGATTTCGGATAAATGAAGATTTGTAATCAATACGAAACAATGCATACTTATACACTCTGATATTTGCTGGGTACACTGATAAACATAGACTGCATTCCTAGTGGCAAAATTTCTTCAAAAGACTGCCAATGGAATTTATTTTAACACTAAATGAATAATGGCAATTGCTGTTTTACATTTTTACATTATGAACAACACATCCTCTAGTGTATCAACACTCTTATGAGCAGAATAAAAGCGCACTTAAATCTATTCTTCAGGCAAATCAGAAACCCATTCCGTTCCAGC
This sequence comes from Macrobrachium rosenbergii, assembly GCF_040412425.1. Classification (NCBI taxonomy): domain Eukaryota; kingdom Metazoa; phylum Arthropoda; class Malacostraca; order Decapoda; family Palaemonidae; genus Macrobrachium; species Macrobrachium rosenbergii. The sequence goes on from NC_089755.1 coordinate 25,245,499, forward strand.
GAACAACACACTAACCCTACGTGACGAAACAACGCCACTGGATTTCACAATAATTAGCGAAGGTTCAAACAAAGTTTAGTTTTCGGTATGGTCGGTTTGCTAACAGGATTTTCAAAAAGAAACGGATGGACCTTGACGAAAATTGGACCAAAGGTGGGCCTTGTGACTGGAGGCAAGTGATTACAATTTAGAAAAGATCCACAGCTGGATAAGGGACCTTACACACAGGAGGTGCTATTATTAGCATTAATAAAACTGCGCAAACACCAGAAGAGAACACTTCAGTCATGTTATTGCCTAATAAAACAAGCTTTCACGGAAGAGAAAGGACATACGGGAATAAGGTGGGTAACAGAAAGGAGAAAAATAAAAGAACACAAATATAAAGACAAATCCACCATCAGAATGCAAGTCAGAATAACTGTGGTCTAGTATCAAAGTCAGTACTACCGTAGCCTGTAAGTACCATCTTTGTAAGAAATTATATTCACGTAGCTCAGAGGAAAAAAAAAAGTCTAATTTCGCATGGACACACGACTTAGATATTTAGCTGGAAAGACCACCTGATGAATTCATGGAAAACAGCACTTCACTTTTATCGAAAGGCAGCGAATCACCTTCTTTGGTGGCTAGATAACTTGCGCGGCCTCTCCTTTATTTTCAACCCTCATTAGGTGTGCCCGTCAGGTCGGCGTTCGCATGGAAATTAGAATATAACAAATTCTCTATGAAACACATGAAAAGTTTCAGATATGAAACACCATCATATTAGAGTAACTGTTTCAGCCTCGGAATAGAGCGTTTCTAAGTGTGTGTGTGTGTGTGTGTGTTACTTAAGCCTCCAAAGAAGGAGAATTTGGATCGTATTCTGTGACGATGTCAATCGTTTTAGGAAAAGAAACTGAAGACAGTTACCAAAAAATTCTACACAGACAACACGCAGTTCATGAGAAATATATAAAAAACTAATATGAAGAACAGTCATTTTGAAGATGAGGAAAGATAAAGAATACTGCTGTTCTGATAACTACAGTATACAGTGACATGTCCGATGCGTGACAACTGTCATTATTATTTCATTACAATTACAAGCCATTTCGTTCCAGGATATTATGTAATTAACGTAATTATATATTCATAATTCAAAGACATTCTCCGGGGCCATATTAAACTAATGCCCTTTAGGGAATCCTTGGTCACGAGACCAATTATTTATCTCTCTCTCTCTCTCTCTCTCTCTCTCTCTCTCTCTCTCTCTCTCTCTCTTACATACGTACAAGTGGAAGGTAACTCCAAGTAACTCGGACACGCACGAACAAACACACACACGCACGCACACACACACACATATATATATATATAAATTTCTGACTCACATCAGGGTCGAACCCACATCTTTCAATTGAAAGACGAGACCGCTGCCAACCAAGCCACACGAGTCATAAAAGTAGTTGGAACCTGAGTATCATTGTACCTAAGGCTTTACCTGGGCAGGCTAACTGCTTGCATACCAGCGTGTTTTGTTCCCAACTTCCCGACTCAGCAGTGACCCAATTGACAGCATTTCATTCGAATTATCCTTTCTGAGTGAATATGGTAGAAGCAATCAACACACAATCGCGTGTGGAACAGAAATAAATTTCTGACTCACATCAGGATCGAACCCAGGTCTTTCAATTGAAAGACTAGACCACTGCCAACCAAGCCACAAAAGGCAATTGGGTCATTGCTGAATCAGGAAGTTGGGGAAAACACGCTGGTATGCAGCAGTTAGCATGCCCAGGTAATTCCTTGGGTACAGTTGTACTCAGGTTCCAACTTCTTTTATGACTTGTGTGGCTTGGTTGGCAGCGGTTTCGTCTTTCAACTGAAAGGCCTGTGTTCGATCCTGATGTGAGTCAGAAATTTATTTCTGTTCCACACGTGATTGTGTGTTGATTACTTCTACCATATTCACTCAGAAAGGATAATTCGCATGAAATGCTGTCAATTGGGTCACTGTAGAAAGGATAATTCGAAAGGAATTATGTTAACTGGGTCACTGCTAAGTTGAGTAGTTGGGGAAAACATGCTGGTATGCAAGCAGTTAGCCTGCCCAGGTAAAGCCTTAGGTACTGTGATACTCAGGTTCCAACTTCTTTATGACTTGTGTGGCTTGGTTGGCAGCGGTCTCATCTTTCAATTGAAAGATCTAGGTTCGATCCTGATGCGAGTCAGAAATTTATTTCTGTTCTCCACGTGACTGTGTTTATATATATATATATATACATATATATATATATATATATATATATATATATATATATATACATATATATATATATATACATATATATATATATATACATATACATATATATATATATATATATATATATATATATATATATATATATATATATATATATATGATTTTTTGGCACCTGTATATGCGTGACTTTTATATATTCACAAATGTTTAGCAAAAAATCTCGCTTAATGCCCAATTCAATGAACCCGGGAATAACTCACACTCAAGGGGAATTGCAATTGATGAGAACTACATAATCGGCAGGATTTGAGCCGTTGCCTGTTTAGAAACGGTGGACAGTGACTTAAACCACTGAACCATCAAAAGATGTATAAGTTGACAGCGACTCTGTAACTGCCTATTAAGTCATTTTTGCATTTAACTTTGTAACACTCAATTTTAATTTTTATTATTCCATATGCAAATATTAGGCCATATCGGCCTTATCAACTACAATTTTGTACTTGGAAAAGTGGACTGGATAACTAAGTGGCAAAATTTCACCAAACTCCAATCCATGGTGGAGCTCATTGATCAAAAGCAGAAGTTTATTATCTAACCTCCCTTGCTGGCCCAATAATTAATTTTTTCTGTCACTTCCCGGTGACGAAGTGCTTATATACTCGTAACTTTTTTTTTATATTCGCAAATATTATATATATATATATATCGGCACTTATCAACATACAATCTCCATACATATATATAAGACTATTATCCAGAGGAAAAGTGGACTCGATACGGAACGACAAAACAGGTTTAAGTTTCTCTCTGGCTTAATATCTGTAAATGCATTCTTCAGGGTATGATTTCGCCAAAATGCAAAAAGTTGAGACTCAAAATCCATTTCATAAAAAGCCATCATAGTTCACTGTGTGTGGATAAGTGTTTTCCCACACATTAAAATTTCACTTGACAAGAAGAAATCAATAATTAAAGAGCCTTAAAACATGGTGCCTTATCCACTGCAATAACACATTTTCAGGATCTTTGAGGGTAAGAAAAATTCCACCAATCCTGCTCTCATGGTTTGGTGAAAGGAAAAATTCCCAAACGTTCAGCAATTTCACAACTTGGCAATAGCGATCATCGATTGATATCATCCAAGTGCAAAAGTCAGAAATCTTTAAGAAATGATCCACAAAACCATGAGTCTTCTCTCTGTTGCTGATGATGTTGGGCTTGCAAACACAGGTGATATTTTTCATCTATACAGCACCTCCTTTTTGTTTCTGGCCCAGTAATTTCTTGGTCTACCCACTGCCACTATGTTTATCGTTGTTTCCAAGATTCTCACTCTTTTCAATGACAGTCATGTGAATTTTTGTTCCAGAACAACAGATTCATCTCTTTTAATGGTTAGACCAGAATGTGAAATGAAGGATGCCCCAGCATCCTGGCCTCTGATCAACTGGATTCGGTCAATCTCTACCTCCGAGTCGTTAGCCATGGCTGTTATTCAAGAAAATACAAGAAATGTAAAATGAAAAAAATAAACGAAACTTAAAATAATGTACGAGATATTTCACAAAAACTATCCGTTCTGTGGAGGCCTCTATAAACACCTTGTGTATGTAATATATATATATATATATATATATATATATATATATATATATATATATATATATATATATATATATATATATATATATATATATATATATATATATATATATATCATGCATATATCATGCAGACAAGACCCGTGTAGAGGAGGCGGCAGAGAAGGGTAGAACTCTTCGGGCCTCAGCAAGTCTCTAGAGATAAGATTAGCACCATACCTTTTTCTTAGTGCAAGATGAAACTGGTGCCCATTAACTTGGGTTTGGTTGTTTACAAAAACTAGAATGTATTCACTTCATTCTTTTTTCAGTTCTGTTAAACTATGGAGAGAGAGAGAGAGAGAGAGAGAGAGAGAGAGAGAGAGAGAGAGAGAGAGAGAGAGAGAGAGAGAGAGTTAAATTGTATACAAATAATTCTGTATCTGAAAGATTTTTACTCGAACTCGAGCACTGCTTCTGTGTTCCATTATGGCAATCGCAAGAACCGTGATTATGAAAAATATTAATTGGCAACGTATTCCAACAAAGATTACGAAATGATCCATCGCCACACACTGCCGCTAGCACCCAACTTCTAGAGTCTTTTGCACTAATCTGGAAGTTACCTTTATTGTTGCAATCAGGGGTGTTTACCTTACATCTCAACCTTACCTCTCAACCATCCAGTTTCAACACCATATCATTACAATTAATGATATCTAAAACAGAGAGAAAAAATATAATTTGAGACTTTACCTCCACCAAGGCCATGCAGCAACGAATAAGATGACTTTTGCCGAAGGACAATGGCCAATAAACACACAATATGAAATGGTTATTACAA
>NC_089755.1:25255176-25260176 GCF_040412425.1 Macrobrachium rosenbergii
ATAACACCCTGAATATAAAGGAAGATGCAAGTACCAAAAAGGACCTACAGAGGAGACCGCAGAGGTGAGCTTGGAATTCGGGAATAACGGTTCCATTTTGGAATCATCCCAATGGAATCGAAATGGTGAAAATGGATTCCTAAAGCGGAGAAAAGAGCAAAGGAAAAAGGGCCAGCAAAGATTTATACTGGCGAGGGAGGAGAGCGACTCAAGATAAGAGGCCTTCAGAAAACCTCCCTCCCTTTTCGGGAAAGTTACGGCAGTATTTACCTGCCACCCTCACCTTCATTTCCAATTCACAAAAGGATTTAAAAGCTCAGTTTAAGTAATATGCAGTTTAATTAATATATCAGTTACTTCAAATTACAAACTGACAAAAATAATGTCAGTGCAGGTAGCATAAAAATTTTAGGAAAATACTACAATGATATGTTTAACTGAACACCTCTCAACATTTTTGGAAAATACCACAATGATATGTTTAACTGAACGCCTTTCAACACCTACACTACAAAATAAGTAAACGAATTTAAAAGCTACTAACTTAGTTTTACTATTTTTCATGTTTTTTCCCTTTAAAGGCTTACAATTCGATGCAATCTTCTTTTACTATTTAATAGCCATTAAGGCTCGGTCCAGATGTTTCCTTGCAAACTTTCAATACTTAAAATAGAACCATTATCATTTTCCTCTCACAACCTTGATCGGTTGGCATCTCCACACCTGTGTCCCTCACCCCAAGTATCTTATTTATCAGAATTCTGAGACTCTCCTACTTATTCTGGCTGTGGCCAGCATCCAATCCTTTCCATGTCCCTCCCAAGGCCCTCTGAGATTATTCCTATTGCGTCCAGGATGGTAGGTACTACTTTCATTTCAGTTCGCCACAGTCTCCATATCTCCATTTTTAGGTCCTGGGACAAAATTTTCTCTTACTTTATCCTTAGGTCATGTGACCCAAGTTGTAGCTACAAGTAGCAAGAATACTTTCTGGGTTTCTTGTCTACCAAGATTAGGTAATGTTTTCTAACCTATATCATATTTTCAGTCTTTTCATAACAGACCCAGAGTACCCTGATTTTTTCCCCCGTTTTTCCTGTTATAATCATCATGACCGTGTTGATGAGGAGACAAGTGATACGCTAGCAGTCCAAAAAGCAATAAACGAAGATGAAAAAAGACTGAAACGATTATTCTCTAATAACACCTTGTCTGACATTAGAAACGTTGACTGTAAACATTTCCATCTTGCCTGACCTACTTTCAAAATTCGGATGACGTGAGACATAAGGGAGCTGGTAGCCGGTTAGCGGAAAATAAAGAATAAGAAGTAAAAAAGGCGCCGAAGTTCCGATACAGCGTATAATCAAGGCCACCGAAAATAGCTATATCTTTCGGTGGTCTCGGTATAATGCTGCGTGAGCCGCGGCCCATAAAACTTTAACCACGACCCGGTGGTGGCATATCCTATATCTTTGCCAGAAGCACGATTATGGCTAACTTTAACCTTAAATAAAATAAAAACTACTGAGGCTAGAGGGCTGCAATTTGGTATGTTTGGTGGCTGGAGGGTAGATGATGAACATACCAATTTGCAGCCCTCTAGCCTCAGTAGTTTTTAAGATCTGAGGGCGGGCAGAGAAAGTGTGGACAGAATAAAGTGCGGACGGACAGAAAAGCCGGCACAATAGTTTTATTTTACAGAAAACTAAAAGGGTGGAAAAAGAAAATAACTGCAATAGCAAAATTTGCAAGTGATGAATTTGTTTGCTATGTGACTCACTAATTTCTTGAATGCTTTGAGTTTTTTATTTTTTATTTTTCCAAGATCCTATTTGACTCCTTAGTTCTTAAATCCGTGTTTATTACAGTTTTTATTCTGTATCGTTAGCTTAGACAGTATGCTTATGCAGGGGCGTTCCTAGACATTTTGGGATCCGGGGGGCACAGCCCCATTTGGGGCCCCTCTTATGGGGTAGGAGGCGAGCGAAGTGAGCCAGAGCAGCTGGGGGGTTCGGGGTGGGGACGCTGTAAGCTCCCCCCCCCCCAAGATTTTTAGAATATGAGCAATTGTAGGATCATTTTAAAGGCATTTGTCAATGCAAATGTCAGAAATTTTATTTCTTAAATTTCGCATTTTGGGGCCCCCTCACTTTGGGTCCGGTGTGGGGAGCGATTTCATACAGCCCCCCTCCCCGCCCCCTCATGAACGCCACTGTTTTTATGTTTCTTTTTAAAATTGTTCCTCAACTTCTAGGCAATAGCCCAGAATGGCTCCAGAATGTTTATTCCTTCAACATCACATCACCCTTATGAAGCCGATTTGCATCTCCCATTTACTGAGTCCAACGAATAACATGAAAAACAATACGCTTCACTCCTGCATGCATCTCCGCGGCCGTCTTCTTCTACCCCACGCCCCCCAACCAAACACCCCCCTTTTTTTTTGCTGCACCGAATGTGGAACGAGACGTTGTAAAATGTAACCGAATTCTGACGCACGGCCACGAGGCCATCTTCGAAAACTTTTGATGGGAAGATAATGTTACTTCCTACGCGATATGCAAAAGAGCTCCTACGGATACTGAAGCGAATACTTAATCAAGACAGAAAACCTGATGCAAGAAGTTCGTGTTGAATATATACAGTAAATGATAGTGATTATATAACAGCAACTTAACGAGAGTTTTACATATATATATATATATATATATATATATATATATACTATATATATATATATATATATATATATATATATATATATATATATATATATATATATATATCAGTAAGCTACAAACGTCCTTTAATATCCAATTCGCTCTACCTCGAAAATAATATATTTTCATATATGTTACCGAAAGGGAAATTTTTTTTTTTTTTTAGTTGATAATAAGTTCGTCGTCCCGTGGGCTCGAACCAGCGAAGGACAAGAACTCAGGACTACATTGGACGCATTAACCCACACGGCCAGCAAGTGAGGTATATAAGTGGATATCGGCTCCCACCTACAAATCCCCGTCGAACTCAGGTGTTTGTATTTGGAGACGATATCCACCCACCTCTGCCATGTTGACCGTGTAGCGCGTTTGTCGCACGCAGCCATATTATGACTTTTTATCATATATATATACTATATATATATATATATATATATATATATATATATATATATATATATATATATATAGAGAGAGAGAGAGAGAGAGAGAGAGAGAGAGAGAGAGAGAGATAAACTGCAGGCAAGTTTGCAGGCAGGCTTTTATGGTTTCAGATCTAGCATAACCACCTAAGATCTCGACTGACAAATCTAACGGTAGATTTTGCAACAGTATAATTATTATTATTATTATTATTAATGAAACATTTAGACAAACTACCGACACCAGAGATTTTGCATCATTAACCCTCTGATATCTACTGATTTATCAAATCATTTAAAATACAACTCAAAGGAAATACAAGTGACACGTTCGGACTGACTTCACAAAATGTGAACAAAGTAAACGACTGATCTTATTTCTTATACATTACAGCTTCTGCATAACTGACGTCACAAAGGAATTCAGTGGGAGAGAGAAGCAAATGGGAAAGTAGAAAAATTTTTTTAAGCACTGCTTGTTGGATGGAGGAAATAGGTTCCGAACAGATTCTAAATAATAACAATGATGTATACTACATCACATTGGGATCGAACCCACGTTATTGTGTGGTGACTTATAATAATAATAATAATAATAATAATAATAATAATAATAATAATAATAATAATAATAATAATAATATTGAAAACAGACACTGTCAAGCATAATGATGATTATCATTGCCACTGCTTGCAGCAGCAATACCACCTACGACACAGACAACGCTAGCAACAACAATAATGGCCTAATTTAAAGGGCATAGTCATGTCTAACCTTTGTCCAGGGAGAGAGAGAAAGAGAGAGAAAGAGGGTGGGGGTGGCCAGCCATGCCAAGCAAGTATGAAACGATGCTGAGGTTAAGTTAAAGGCGTTGGTCCTCAGGATTGTGGGACTAATAATAATTAAAAAAAAAAAAAAAAAAAAAAAAAAAAAAGGAATTGGGTGAGACAAAGGACAGAGTTACAAGGGTTGCGAGAGATGAAAAGAATATCAGAGCACTGGATTGCAGAGCTGGTACTGTTTTATTCTAAAGTAAAAAAAATTCCGTAAACTGCCTGAAAATGACATACACTTTACCATGCAGGTTTTATTTGAACGAAATTGTATTTCATTCGAAATTGCATCATAAAAAGATACAAAAATGTGGCTGTCATCACTGGAAGTTCAATTTTATCATATAGAAATTAGTCTACCTGTATAATCAATTGATAAAAGAAAACAAAATTACACTTTCTTGATTTGTATATCAATGTGAATGTCCTCACGCCGAAAAACAATGATAACGCATTACTTAGCAGAGTCCTCAAAATCTTTGGTACTTGACGCCCGATACAGAACTCGTAAAATATCAAACGGGCTGCAGCATTTCCACCCTCAGTTGCCCCGTTCCCTCTGTTCAAAAACAATTTCGCTTGACAAAACAGAAGGGGAATAAATCTTACATAAATTTCAGCATGTACATTTCTTTACTTATGGCAGTAGGTTAACTACATACCTTCATGTTTTTAAGAGGATATATAGATACATATGATTTTTTTTTTTTTGAGCATGTATAAAAACACAGGTATTGAGATAAGTATGTTTAATCTCGGGAGATTTCCAATATGCACTCATGTTCATAATTGTCAGGAACAAGAGTATAAACACATAGGTTTCATGAAGTCAAACAAGACAAACACAGCTGCAGATATGACATACTCAAATACGAACAAAACCTAAGTTAGAAGAACTCATAGCTATATCACGCACAAACATCAGCCAGTCTTCGACGCAGATCTGATACATAATGGATGAGAGACATACAAATGCTGAGACAGGTACGACGACATAGAAAAAGCGTCATGAAAAAGATGT
>NC_089755.1:25265176-25312676 GCF_040412425.1 Macrobrachium rosenbergii
CTCCCTCCACTCCACTGGCTTAAGGATATGAGTATATCACTAACATTACTGGGTTACAAAAATAACTTTTTGGTAAAGCGTTGGGAAATATAAATAAGGAGTAGGTAAACAAAAGCGAATGGGAAAACAGAGCTATGTGCAAGGTGTTAGAAAATTAATATTATAAAGGGGTTAAAAAATAGAAAATCATGGGTGCTGGTCTATGAAAATTAAAATATACGCAAGGTTTAGAAAATATATTATAATGGACCGAAAAAATGAAAATTATGTAATACGAGTAGGTTGGAAAATAATATCGCAGGAGATTGGAAAAATAAAATCTTGAATATGGAGTTAGAAACAATTATAAACTGAAGGAAGGAACTAGGAAAATAAAAGTATAAGCAAGGGGCTGTGAAAATAGTTTATATGTTTTACGAAATATTACTACTGGATGTGAAAATAAAATTATTATAGAAGGGAAGGGTTATTAAGGTCTGGGCACAGAGAATCATAAGTTAAAGGATGGGTAAATATAATGTGGCAATATAAACCGGTTGAGAGCAATTTTACTTCCCAATGAATTCCGAAAAATGAAAAATAACAGAAAAAGTTGTAGCTTTTCATCGATCTAAGAAATTATCTAATACTGCAAAAATAATCAGACCACTTGGAGGAGTTCTGCTTGGCGAAAACTACGCAGTTTTCGACAGACTATTTCTTCAAAATAATTTCTATTCACGTCTTAATACTTCTACTTGTAATACTTCTATATACAGTATACAATATATTCCTATTATTACATGCCCGCCATATCTTTCCAAAATAATACAGCTGAGGATTATAACACAAAAATTCTAAATGTATTCTAATTCTAACGCAGCTCAGAAAACACACAAAAGACTCGACACGTATTTTATTGAAGAAATCAAGGACAACTTGAAGGCAGTGTCGTTCAGCTGAACACTCTATATCATTAATGGCGAATAAAACAGGAAAGGTGTCACACACATTCCTCTTCTGAAGAGGAATGTATTTGTGTCACACGAAGGATTAAACCATGAGAAAAATTTCCACAAAAAAGAAAAATCCTTCCTACAACTACACGGAAAAATAATTAGCAACGCGTCGACTTTACCCCTCAAAATATAAGCTGACATTCATCTTGAGCATGTATTCTCCTGCTCCCTGGATGTTGAAGCCCTTTTGTCATAAGACTTCCGTCCCCAGTCTAGGAAGTACTTCCTTTGTCTTTCCATCCTCCTTCCTTATGACGCTTCCGAATAACAGTGCAAGACATAAGAGCTTTACTGTAGGAAAAGCATTGTGATGTAAGAGATCGTCCCAGATAAAAATGAAACTGAGAGCGTAGGCCCTTGAGTCCTCAGTTCAGGTACTTGACACTCCCCTCAACATTCTTCTTAAATTGTAGGTATATTTACACACAATACCTTTGCTATTGTTATTATCCATGTCCTTGTATCTTCTAAAATGGAAAAACGGCCAAGACCTAGCTTACAAGCATCCATAGAATAAAGTGTCCTTATTCGACAATGAAAGCAACATAAGAAGAGCATTATTTTTACGTTAGAAATAAAATGTGGAATAAATGCACGCTTTCACAAAACAAGGAGAAAAGTCATGCTCGCCCAAATAAATTGATGAGGGCAAATTCCCAAGAAATTGCTCTTCAACCAGTATTCAATACATGCAATAAATGAAGTGATCTTATTGGTTTATTTGCTACACAAACATTCTGTGAAACGTTCCTGACTCGTATCGGGTCAGCGTTCTCGTATTTCAGAGATCTCGTTTGTATTCTTCGTGGAAAATTGAGTGGCAAAAAACTGCTGAAAACTTATAGGTTTACGTACGTAATTATATTTACAACACAGGTTTCGAAAACACGCTAAGCCTAAACGGGGAAACAAAAAGACGATTTGTTATGGAATCCTACGTTACTTACAAACCTATGAACGCAGACCTCTTAACAAACACGAAAAAAAAATGTAATACAATTGAAACTTGACTTACGACATGAGGCTGTGAAGCAAGTTGGCCTCGATTAAACTTCTATTTCGTTGTAAGTTACCTGAAAGAGGAAAAAGCGTTGAATTATCAAAAAATACATAATTACGGTTATCCACATTAACATTTTTAAATAAAATAAAATAAGTGGTACATACTTGCATACATTACTGCACAAGAATGCAATATGTGAATATAAATGAATAGAATGTCTTACTATATATGAATATTTTCATAATGTCTAACTATATATCAACTTTTTTATGCTAACTATTTTAAACGTACATAAGTAGAAGTACAAGGTGCGTGTGCGTATTTGTGTGTAAAACAAGTAAAAAATGCGCCGAAGTTTCTTCGACGCAATCGAGTTTTCTGTCCGGTGGTGGCCTCAGCCACGGCCTATAAAACTCTTAGCTGCGGCCCAGGAAATTCAGTCACGGTCCGGTGGTGGCCTATGTTGTTGGTACCTATAGCGCTGCCAGAAGTACGATTATGGCTAACTTTAACTTACGTAAAATAAAACCCACTGAGGCTAGAGGGCTGCAATTTGGTATGTTTGATGATTGGAGGGTGGATGAGCAACATACCAATTTGCAGTCTTCTAGCCTCAGTAGTTTTTAAGATCTAAGGGCGGACGGACAGACAAAGCCGGCACAATAGTTTTCTTTTACAGAAAACTAAAACTTGGAATTATCATCCAGTAAGCACCTCGCTAACTGAAGGCAAGTACTTGTAAAAGGATTTGGACTTTCATCATTCTGTTCGTCGTATATCTCAGATTCATAGTTCGCTGAGATAGTCTACTCTACTGATTTCCACTTGATGTTTCAACAAAGGAAAGTTAACGGAATCCTTCAAACTTCCTTTTGTTTTCTATTCTAGATTGTTTCTTTTCTCCACATTATATAGTTAATAGCATATTGTTAACTCTCTACCATAAGTACATATCAATACATGTACTGTACACACGACTCATTCTACATACTACATACATATTTACACATGCACAATATATATATGTGTATATATTGTTACGTGAAGGGTCTGCTGATCATGTATTATCTAATTTACGTAATTTTACGGCCCTGCAAACCAAGATTACACGTAACCCGTCACTTGAAGCCAAAAGTTAACTCTCTAAAGACAGACGTTAATTAGCCAAAGGTCGCCAGTTAAGGGTTATTAACCTTAACAAAGAATATTTGAGATGAATTTGATTTTAAACGCAACGGTTCTTCCAAACATTCGGACGCGAGGCATACAAAAGCATCGAGATTTAACCTGATTTTGCTTACCCTAAATCCTGTATTTTTTTACTGAATAATGGGGTTGAAGCCAACAATAAAATAATTTGACTAATCTAGACTTCGCGGAACACATATACCGTAAGTGGTGGCTGCAAGGGAACAAAGGAAATTTGAAATACAGAAAAGGATAAAGAATGGGTTAAGTTTTGAATTAAAAAGTTTACTCTTTACCTTAGGACGAACGCTAGGCGATCAACGACCGACGGGAGTTCTTGCAATTGTTTCTTCACTTCACTAATAGAATAATAGATAAAGAAAAAGGAGTCCAACTGACGCATATTCCAAAGCTTGGTTCTCTCTCTGGTTCTGACCGGTTTAGGCTGTCAACACCCCAGGTGCCCAATACGTTCTTGTATCCAAAACATCTGCCATGAGACAGGTAGGAAGGAAAGGGACTAGACCACTCTATTCTAAGGCTGATAGGAAATCTCTTCCATAGGGTAAAAGGTCTAACTTACCTATCCTGCTCTCCAAACGGACGTTAAGGTTTGAAACTAAGACGCACCTATATAGACAATGTCTTTCCCGGTCTCATTGTAGTTTGATATTTTTGTTAACTCAAAAGCATGAGGGCGAACAGCAGTAATATTTGTAAAAGCTCCCTTACAGGGCCTTTCATCTCTTTTGAAGTGTGGTCTATACTTAAGCAAGCTGTTCGCCTGTAGGTTACTCTTCCTGAGCAGATTGAACTTGGTTAGCCTATCGAAGCAGAACTACCTAACCCTAGATAGGATATGAGCCATAATCACTACTTAACCCAATTTTAATAGTACTAGAAGGTGCCTACTTATTATTATAGGCCACTTCCACAATCATGATGCAAATGTTTTAGACCCAGCCTAGTGGTACGTTCTATGATATCTCTAGCCTAACCTATCCTAACCCGACCGTAGTACCAACATAAGAGCATATTCTAACTAAATTATAAACATGGTTTTATGTTTAATAAAATTAAAATTTACTAGTTAATTCAGGAGGGTTGTTTCATGATAATGTGGTGTCCCACTGAGGTCTTAGGGCTTATGCGCACATGAGCATCGTGGGTTCGTTTCACAATAGTTAAGATTACTGAAATTAAGCTATGCTAATACATGATTACTACTATGTGTCTGCAGTAAGTGGAAGGAACAAGGTTACTAAACTGATGTACCGCATTTTAAGGTGGCCTAGGCTAGGTAATAATAAAAGGAAGAGACTACACTGGCCACCTCTCTCTCTGGGCAAGGGGCCAGGATCACTCTTAGATAGCACCAGTTGCGGATGAGCGCATAGCTCGGGCAACCACTGGGCCTTCTTCCGCCCCTTCTTCTTCTTCTCTTCGGTTTCTCCCAAGGCTCATCAGTAGCTGGCCTAGCAGGTGATGTAGAGGAGTACCACCTGGGACAGGCCATGGGCTAGCGAAGCTAAGTCAGGGGCAACTGCAAAGCTGCGGAGGATTCCCATCTGGCTGCCGCGACAACCGAGCGAGAGCCATCTCACTCTGGCGTCCGAGGATGCCAGTTCCTGGTCTTCCCAAGGAGGGTACTATTTCATCCTCCAGGGCTCCATCCTGAGCCAAATTCTGCGGAAGAAGAAGGTCCGGGTGCTGGAGGCTCTCCTGTAGTCGCAATGATCAACTGCATGGGGAATCCTAAATTTCCCGGAGGAGGATCTACCATGATTTAGACCCGGCATAGGGGCCTTTTCCATTAGGTAATGAGGTCCGGGACGGACGGAGTCTGGCACTGCTCAGTGCTCGCAAGGGTACTGGTGCAGTTGATGGTCAGGCATGCCTGATGAGGGGTCTGGAGGGTGCACTACTCGCGATTTGATTTGTGTTGGCTGCGTAGAGATTCCTGTGTTCTAGCGGGAGATCGTAGCTCTCGGTGAGTTTTGCTCTGGGCGCCCGGCTGGGCGTTGCTTGCTTGGGCAGCTCTCCCAATTTGTGGGAGGGTCTGCCCATGGCACGTCCTGCAGCGGTAATTGCTCCTCCTGAATCTCTCGCGGAGGAAGATCTTTGGTGGACCAGCCCTTCGCACTGGAGAGTGGCCAGGGCCTGGAATAGTTTGTTGTGCCCTTCCGCGGACCACTTTGGTGGGCGAAGGTGAGGTTTGTCATGGTTGAGAGTTTCAACTGGGGCCTCTGTGGAGGAGGTAACGTGGTTGCGGGAGTGGCGTTATGACGGCTCCAGAGAAGATCCCGACCCAACAAGAAGGCCACCCGGGCCGACTCCACCTACCACGCCGAAGGTGGGGCATCGTGCCCCAAGGTGTCATAACCTGGAGTTGGACAGTAGGAACGGTGATGCAGGTGGCCCCCATCCACTTCATTTCATCGCGTTTCTTCGTCAACCATGGCACCGGCTGGCACTTGGGCCTCAGTGATCAGGCTAATGTCTGTCAGAGTGTCTACTGTGACCGGAAGGGTCACTGGCAGGCTGGTGCTCTGAAGAGGGGCCACCGAGAGATGAACCGTTTCCAAATCCTCGGGGCAAAGGATCCGTGCGACCAGCAGCAGAAAAAATGAAGTGCTGATTAGGTTGACAACTTGGTGGTGGACATGATGTGGACAGGCCGAGATCCAGCATTGTAGTGGCTTAAGGTGCCCTACAGATCTGCATGGGCCTTTTGATGGGCCTGTGGCCTGCAACTGCTGGAGGAGAGGGCTGAGCGGATGAATCGGCTGAGTTCTGGCTGGTAGGGTTAGGCCGCTTATTTAGTGCCGAGTTTGTATCGGCATCAGCTTCAGCGTGGCCCCTTCTGCAATAGTTGCACATGGTCTTGCTAGGTCCATTCTTCGGGCGAGGAGTTCGAGAGGTAGGCCGGAGGGATGATTCGCTTTCTGAGAGGTGCTGCTATGCGACTGATTGGGTTTCACTAATCAGCCATGCGACAAGCTTCCATAAGTGTGAGGCCGTTTATCGTTAGATATACCGCAAGGGGCCCTGGCCACATTGGAAAAGGTCTTCTAGCATGGTCCGATTGAAAAGATCTCAAACGTCGTGCAGGCCAAGGAGTCGGAACCAGACGGGCATCGGACTGGGTCGGCATGCCCATCTGGCCCAAGACCAGCCGACTTCCTGGCAAGACCTCGGAACCAGCTGTCTCCATTTTCTGGGTTATCTCTGCAGGCCTTTGTAATGACTCTCACGAACTCTGCCATGTTGCCCCTCTGTCCTTTTTCCAGAGCTAAAGCGCCGCCTTGGCTTTTCCTCCATATGCTTGGCCAGTATTAAGGCCTCCGTCTCCGTGGGTGCCAGAAGACGAAAAGAGCCTGATCTTCCTTCCAGCCATGCTTCTGGCTCGTCCTCTCAGTCCACTTGGGACTAGGGAATTGATGCTTCGAAATTGGAGCGTTTGATGCAGCAGGTGTAGACTGAGGCCCACACAGCCATAGCTTCGGTATTCTCTCCATTTTCGCCTCTCAAGCTCGAGCCTTCTCCTTAGGGGCTAACTCGGTTTCCTTGCAGGCTAACCCATGCTGTCTCCTTCTTTCTTCTCTTTCCTCTTCATATTGCTCTGCTCCGGCTTCATACTCCTTCTGTTCTTCCTCATACTTCCCTCTGCTCGAGTCTTCTTCCTTCTCCCGCTTCTGCCAAGCGCCGCCCACTTTGCCCTTAACCCAGGTGGTAAGTTCCAAAGCCGTGGTGAGACCTGCCGCCGTCCCCAGCCCCAGAAGGTTTTATAATGCTCTGCTGCTATGGTTCTGTAGGGGAAGGGCGTCTTAACCGGGTCGACGGGCGTACTTTGGGCAGCGAGAAGTAAGTCTTCAATGACGTGGCACCCTTTCAAAAGGTGGCACTGTAGTTTGCGTGTGCTGTACAGGCCTGGGCACTGGTGGCACTCAGTATCCCTAGGTACTGTGCAGGTTAGGTTCTAGAAGAACTCTCTCTTTCTGTGTTCCCTTTTGGTTTTGTTTTATTTATTTTTTCGGGATTCTTGGTTGCGGGTACTTATGGAAAGCAATGTGTTCCTAGGGACCTCTACTGGAGTCCAACTAGGCTATATGGGAGGAAAGGCACTGCACCTTCTGCAGAGTAAAAATAACTGAGTTTTGAGAGAAAGGGAAGGTAAAAGAGAGAGAGGGAGAGAGAGAGAGGAGAGGAAGTAAGCTATTCCAGTGATGAGGCTGCAAAATTATTGGCAATTGTGAACAAAGTGAATTTGGTTTTTTTTTTTTTTTTTTTTTAAAGATCCTCAGAGTGGCTGGTCCCAGTACCGCAACGGCTGGCCCCCTTCTTTTCAGAGGGTGAAACTACTTGTTTGCTTCGGTCTGATAGCAGGCCTCACTCAGACCGACAGTTTATCACTGTATCGTAATTAGGCTACTTCCAACTTGTCCTCACTATTGTGGGACAGAGGTGTTTCTTTTATTTGGTTAAAGTATTCGAATTTATTAGCCTAGTGTCGGCCGTTCTTTCTTTGAAGAGGGTCACGTACACTTAGGTTAGGAATGCTTACTTGAATGACGCGAGAGAGAGAGAGAGAGAGAGAGAGAGAGAGAGAGATTTTCAATCAGCGAATTTCTTTACTGCTTGGAGAACATGTAAACAAAGATTTTATATACACAATGGCATGGATCTTAATAAATGATATAGATGCGTCGTCTTGGCCTTTAGGGATTATTCGATTATCTTTAATTTTCCGAGCCGAATGGCCAAAAGTTTATCGTAAAAATTTCGAATTTCTTTATATGATTATAGTAGGTGGTATCTGTATAGGAACTTGTTATTACTCCTAACTAAGGCCTAACTTTCCTGGGCCTAAATTATCTTTGGCTCTCAGCCAAGATATTTCAGGTGGGTTCGCTACGTAAGGGGAAAAGAATGCCCCCCCCAAGAGTGGCTCGGCAGAGGTCACAATAACATGTCTGAGATGGCGGCCAAGGTCCCAAGTAGTCTAAATTTCAAAACAACTCCTGGCTTGCTAAGGAAAACCCCAAATGGCTGTTCTCTCACAAACAGTTCGAACAATTTCAAAACAACAACCGCCGGCGGTATTTTCTTTATACAAATTCAAACAACGAACAAATGCAGGTATCCAGATTTTACTTTAAATATACCAATCATGCATAGTTATTTACTACATGGATGGGAAAACTAAATTACCAAACAACTTTGTCTTTGTTATCGCTCTCTCGCGGTGAAACATCCTCGGCAAACAATGGAATAGGATTTGCGCGATTTGAACGACCAAATTTACTTTACTGAAAATGTATTCTTATGATACACCATTACCTGTCTGTTCGCTACTTTCACTGATACGGTTTCTAATGATTCCCGCTTATATGCAAACAATAACGATCGGAATTGCTGACGCGATTTTTATGACATTTTGTGTATATGAACTGGCCCGCGATCTGGCCTTAGGATTCGTTACTTGAACGACTTCTCTCACGGCCTAACACGGTAAAAATGCCCTTGTCGCTATAAAATTATGACTTCTGCCTTCGACGCACTCCTTTCCTATCGCTTAATTCTCAAGCACTTGCTATTATAAATATTCTCTTACTGCTTATTATTATGCCTCGTCTTTGTTTGGAAGAATGAAATGGAGTTCGATATCTGACTTTTATTTTTTGGAATTTTCACGGAATTTTAATTTCTTTCTCCAGATTCTTCTCTAAAATGTACTTAGATTCTACGCAAGGTCGCCAATGTTACGTGAAGGGTCTTGCCAATCGCGTATTATTCCACCCCACGAATTTCTACGGGCTCTGCAAACTAAGATTACACGAATTCCGTCACTTGAAGCCAAAAGCAACCTCAAAGACAGATGTTAATTAGCTAAAGGTCGCCAGTTAAGTGGTTATTAACCTTAACAAAGAATATTTGAGATGAATTTGATTTTAAACCCAACGGTTCTTCCAAAACATTCGACGCGTAGGCATACAAAAGTTATCGAGATTTAACCTGATTTTGTTTTAACTTAAACTTGTGTATTTCCACTGGGAATAATGGGTTGAAGCTAACAATAAATAATTTGACTTAACTAGACTTCAGAACACATATACCAAAGTGGTGGCTGAAGGAACAAAGGAAATTTGAAATAGAAAAAGGATATAAAGAATGGGCTTAAGTTTTGAACAAAAGCGACTTTGACTTTAGGACGAATGCCAGCGAGATCAACGCACCGACGTGGAGTTCTTGCAATTGTTTCTTCACTACACAGAATAATAGACAAAGAAAGTTAGTAAAGAGGTCCAACTGGACGTGTTATTCGAAAGCTTCTTGGTTCCCCAGTTCTCGGACTGCCTAGGTCAACAACAATCACTCCCAGGTGTCCACGTTCTTGCATTCAAAACATTCGGCCATGAGACAGGTAGGAAGGAAAGGGGACCTTAGGACCACCTATTCTTAAGGCTGATAGGAAATTTTCCTATAGGGTAAGGCCTAACTTACCTATCCCGTTCTCCAACGGACGTTAAGGTTTGAACTAAGACTCACCTATATAGACAATGTCTTTTCCCGGTCTCAGTCAGGCTGATATTTTTACAATCAAAAGTTACGAGGCGAACAGCAGTAATATTTGTAAAAATATATATATATATATATATATATATATATATATATATATATATATATATATATATATATATATATATATATATATATATATATATATATATATATATATATATATATATATATATATATATATATCCACAGTGATACTAAACATTCATGACGATAAATATATATATATATATATATATATATATATATATATATATATATATATATATATATATATATATATATATATATATCATGAATGTTTAGTATCACCGTGGATAACGGATGGAGTAATGCCATAGGTCAAAGAAATAAGACGTAAGTGCACAGTTGTGGGATAAAGAAATGAGTCACAAACGGTTTGTGGAATGGTTAATGGCTGCAGAAGATGGTGTTGATTGGGGACAGTGAAGCGAATCTGCAGAAACTAGCAAGAGAGCGAAAGCATTTGCAAGAAGTGTACGTGGAGAATAATGAGAGCAAGGGTAAGGTTATTGAGGGAGAGTGGAAGCCAGGCAGATGGAACAATGAGTGCTAACATAGGTACTGAAAACAAGGAAGTTGCTGAATATAGCACACTTTGGTAGTGCTAAGAAAAGCTAGCCGCAGAACGAGTGCAACCGACATGGCAGTATGTTTGCAAAATTTTGGGAATCGACTTGAAATGTCCACGAAACCAAGGAGGTTATGTCTTAAAGAATTGTTAAGCCAACTTCATGGAAATGAAGTATGGATGATGAGTGCCAGTGGAAGGAAAAAGGTAGCAGCTGTTGACAAGAACTCGTATAGCGAAAGTAGCAAATGAAGAGGGGAAAGAAATGTGGATATTTGTAAAAGTTGTAAGGATGGTTGTGTGAAAGGAATGTAGGAAGCCAGGCTTCTGAAAAGTGTTTTATCATTCGAAATTGCCTGAGGGTTAAGTACAAAGAGAACTGGAAACTCCTGTATAGATCGAGAGGCTTTCATATCCAGGAAGACAAAGTGCACACACAAGATAGCAATTGAATACCGTACTGTTTTCAACGCACTCCTGATGAGTCTTTTTCTGTGGGTGCATGAAGTATCGTGTGTTAAGTTTTCAGCACAGTGGTTCATCCAAGATTTTGCAATTCAAGGATGTAAATGGCACTGGCCACTGTGATGTTATCCTTTGGAGCCATTCCATTCCAGATGAAATTGCTTCATATATACGTGTACTAGCTGTATTTATAAGTAATTACCTTCATACCTATATATATATTATATATATATTATATATATATATATATATATATATATATATATATATATATATATATATATATATATATATATATATATAGGTATGAACGTAATTATTTATAAATACAGCTACTATAGTACACATCCACCCTGAGCTAGGAGTGTGTGTGTATCCTACTGTTAAGTCCACTCGCCACCAAGGACGACCTGTCGCTGATATTGGGAAGCTTTTACACTGTATACTCTCTGCATACTCTAAGGATTATTGTGCGATTTACACCTGTTTGCACAGTGCTGTAAATTGTTTGTGTAATCGGTTACACTGAAAAACGAGAAGCTGTGTTTTGAGTGGCGCCCTTGCTTTAACAAGGCAAGAGCCTAAAATGATTTCAAAGCACTTCCAGGTTTTAACAGCAAATAAAAGACCACGATCATAGGCTTTCTCCAATTTCGAAAAACAAACTCCAACACACAAGCGAACACTCCTCACTCTACAAAAACTCACATTTAGGGAATTTCATATTGGAAAATGTTGCCATAAAATGAAAGCAGTTAATTCTCCGGCGATGTCAAATCCAATGTATTTCGCTATGGCCAACGGGGTAACTAAACTTACAGAGAGCGCCGTTATTAATAACGCGCGCCTCGCAGGCTTAATTCAGGGCTTTGACAAGTTACAAAGAGTAAGGGTATGGATGTTTCACAAAATCAATAAAACTTGAATGTCTATAATAATAATAATAATAATAATAATAATTATTATTATTAATATTATTATTATTATTATTATTATTATTATTATTATTATTATTATTATTATTATTATTATTATTATTATTATTAATAATAATAATAATAATAATAATAATAATAATAATAATAATAATAATAATACAATAATAATAATAACTAAACTTTTATCAAACCTGATGCCTGCAGTCTATCATGGCAGTAACCAAAAAGTAATAAACTACTACCACTAGAATTTTTGTGAATAACGTCATAAAATAAAATTTGCTGGAAAAGAGCCACTATTTTAACGACCATGAAAGAAAAAGCACCAGCAATTTTTGCAGCGATTATGCTGACGGACCAAGACAAGGCATCTGAATATTTGGTGTTAACGATACGTGGAAGATAGGAAGTTGGTTGGCGAGAGTGGAGAGAGTGAAAAAAGTAGGTGTTTAACAGATTTCCCGTTTTTATTTCGATCTCAGTGAGACGACAGAAAGAGCGCCGGCTCTCCTGGATGACTGACGTGCCTGGAATCAAGGTAAAAAAGGATGTGGATAAAGTAAGAGGAAAATAGAGCAAAATACAGGAAAAAATATGCAAATAATCTTGTAAATGAGGCAGTCGACAAATGATGTGACAGTGTTCATCATCAGCTTGAATATCTTACCTCTTTTTTCACATTTTACTTTTTCTCACAGAAGAGAGAGAGAGAGAGAGAGAGAGAGAGAGAGAGAGAGAGAGAGAGAGAGAGAGAGAGAGAGAGAGAGAGAGAGTTTTCAACGCACTCGAATTTTCCATAAAGACAAGTATTTTTCATCTTCCTCTGGAGGGTTATCATTTCATTCACCGTTGTTGCTACTACTTCCCCTCTACAGTAATTGCAGAAGGAGAAGGAAAATTTACACGTTGATAAGACAGACATAAGCACTAAATCCTTGATTTGGAACACTATTTTTGTGCACAAGATTGTTTTTGATCAATCAAAATATGAAGCGACTAACAAGTTTTAACACCTGAACTGCTCCCAGGGGGAACAGTTATCGATTTTGAGGGCAGGCATTTCCATTCGAACGAGGGATAGCGAGAAGGGAAACAGCAACAGAAAATGGAAATAAGAAGCTCAGGAGTTCTCTCGGGAGGAGGGATCAAATGAGGCGAAGAAGTGAACAAAAATAAAGTCATTCAAAAGCGCAATAAAAACAAAAACGATCAAAGAGCACTAGGAAGAGCCAGAATTACATCCCCTCATGAAGCAAAAATAAACTGAAATATTCGTAAAGAAATAAAAGAGGTTAAACAGAGAGTTTTATTAGGCCAAATTAAGCCGTCTGAGATCAAAGAATTGCTTGCAAGGATGAAAACTTTTGCAAGTGGGTCCTACTTTCGCAAACGTTGTAAAATTTGACTTTACTAAGCACAACCTTAAGATTATTGGAAAAATAAACCTTTGGAAAGTAACCATGTAAAATGTAAAAATTATTTTCCTGTAGTTTTCGCGTTAGATTAAGACGACTACACGCCAGCAACGTCTCTTGTTCATCAGAAGAGCCAGCAAAAATATAATAAACGCCGACTATCGAGGAGGCAACGATGAACATGGAATTCATTTCCGTTCCTGTTGACACTGATGCATTACGTATACTGGGAGGCAGGGACTCGGCACATGAGGAACAGACGACTACGATGAGGTATAGCAAGCCTTCAAGGTTTAACAATCTAACTTCACCACCTAAAAGTTACTTTCACTCAGCAGAGTTTGTTTCCCTTCAGATCAGTTCCGAAGAGTTAATCAACAGAGATTATCGTCCCTTGCGGGAAAATGAGTCAAAAACATGGCCAAGGATTCACAAGAATCTTTATGTTTCGTGGAGAGGTCTCAAAAAGCCACTCAAAGGGATATTTATGAAAATACTCACAAGGATATACCCATATTACACTACTATTTCCCATATTTAAATCACTTTGGGGGAACCAGAGGATCCTTTTAATTCCTCGCTCCTGGACTTTGGGCTTTAGAAATCTTTCCAAGTCTAAGTTTTCCGCTTGGGTTATCTACATTTTTATATCCATTAGGTTTGGGATTGATAAGGCCATTAATCAACATCACCATTCTGCTCAGAACTGTCCACGACTATATAACAAAATTCGTCCCCAAAGACAGTTCGACAAGCCTTTCCCACACTCCCGGTTCCAGAAGTCTTCCCATAATAAAGTAACAGAATTCGTCGTCACAGACCAGTTCCACAAGTCTTTCCCACACCCCCGGTACCAGAAGTCTTCCCACAACAAAATAACAGAATTCGTCTCCATAGATCAGTGCAACACGTCTTTCCCACACACCCGGTACCGGAAGTCTTCCCACAACAAAGTAACAGAGGCCTGCACGTGTCCCATCAACAATCAAGTGGTGGAAGCTGGTACAAGAGGAGAAAGCGAGGCAGGAATTTAAGGAGAGAGTATTGAGGGAAGTTAGATTACTAGAGGGAGTGCAAGAATGGTGGAATCATAACAGTATGGTGATAGAGAGATTGGGTGGAGAGGTTCTGGGGAAGACATCTGGAAAGAAACCTCATGACGATAAGGAAACCTGGTGGTGGAGTAATGAAGTGAAAGAGGTGGTGAAAGCCAAACAAGATTCAAAAAAGATCTGGGACAAGTATGGAAAGCAAGAGGATAAGGAGAGGTACCAAAGTCATAGCAACAAGTAAAGAAGGCAGTTGCACAAGAAAAGGCAAGAGCATTACATGACATGTACGAAGAGCTGGAAACACCTGAGGGGGAGAGAAAAATTCACTGAATTGCAAAGTCGAGGGACAAGAACACCAAAGACTACTCCCATATAAAACAGGTTAAGGATGGGAATGGAGTGGTTTTATGCAACAAGGATAAGATAAAGAAGAGGTGGAAAGAATATTATGAACACCTGTTAAATGAAGAAAATCCTAGAAAATTCTTTGAAGATGGATTCCAGAACCTTGGTATGATACATACTATTAGCAGGAGGAAGTAAAGAAGGCACTAAAGAAGATGAAAAATGGCAAAGCAATTGGACCAGGTGGAATTCCTGCAGAGGTGTGGAAGAGCCTGGGAGAAGAAGGAACAGACATGCTGCGGGACCTAGCAAAGAAAATATACAGTCATGAAA
Organism: Macrobrachium rosenbergii; assembly: GCF_040412425.1. Taxonomy (NCBI): domain Eukaryota; kingdom Metazoa; phylum Arthropoda; class Malacostraca; order Decapoda; family Palaemonidae; genus Macrobrachium; species Macrobrachium rosenbergii. The sequence goes on from NC_089755.1 coordinate 25,280,085, forward strand.
AGATACAAAAAGAATGGAGAGAAAGCTTTATTGTGCCTATCTATAAAGAGAAGGGTGACATCCAGGATTGTGCAAACTACAGAGGAATACAGTTAATGTCTCACAACATGAAAATCTGGGAAAGAATAATGGATCAAAGACTTAGAGACGAAACATCTGTAGGTGAAGAACAGTTTGGTTTCATGCCAGGAAGAGGAACGACAGATGCAGTGTTTGCCCTCCGACAGATGATGGAAAAACACTGGGAAAAGCAGAAAGGGCTGCACATAATATTCATAGGTCTGGAAAAGATTGATAGAGTATCACGCCAAGGTTTAGAGGTGCATGCGAGTAAAGGGAACCCCGGAGAAGCATGTGAGGTTGGTCCAAGATATGTATGAAGGAGCAAAAACGCAGGTTAGAAGCAGTTTTGGGTAAACTGAATGGATAACAGTAAGGATTGGTTTACACCATGGATCTGCTTTAAGTCCATATCTTTTTGACCTGATAATGAATGTGCTATTTCAAGGAATAAGAGATCAGTATCCCTGGTGTATGTTGTTTAGCTGATGACATCGTGTTATGCAGCACCAACAGAGGGGTAGTGGAGTCAAAACTAGAGCAATGGAGGAAGGTACTGGAAGACAGAGGTTTAAAGATCAGTAGGAAGAAGACTTGAATACCTAAGTTTTAATGAAAATCAAGACCCCGAGATTAGTATGGAAGGGACAAGGCTGAACCGAGTAGAAAAATTTAAGTATCTTGGTTTAACAGTGGCTAATGATGGAAATTTGGATGTAGAAATAACACAGAGTGCAGGCTGGATAGAAAAATTGCAGAAAGATGTCAGGTGTCTTGTGCGACCGCAGAATCAATATAACGGTTAAAGGAAGGGCGTATAAGACAGTAGTGAGACCAGCTTTGATGTATGGAGCAGACACATGGCCAGTATAGAGTATGCAAGAGAAGAAATTGGATGCAGGAGAGATGAAAATACTCAGGTGGATGTATAGAGTAACAAAAATGGGCAGGATCAAAAATGAAAGAAGAAGAGGAACTACTAAAGTCGTAGAACTATCAAAGAAGGCGCAGGAAAGGAGACTGCAGTGGTATGGCCATGTGATGAGAAGGGATGAGACCTCGTATGTAGGGAGGAGAGTGACGCAGATGGAGGTGCCTGGCGGGAGAGCAAGAGGAAGACCAAAGAAGCGAATGTGGATGGATGTAGTTAGAGAAGATCTGAGAGACAAACAATTGTCAGAGGACGATGTGTTTGACAGAGCCAGGTGGAGGAAAGCTGTCAGAAACATCGACCCCACATAGAAGTGGGAAAAGACGCAGAGAAAAAAGAAGAAAAAGAAGAGATCAGTTCAGCAAGTCCGTCTTACACCCCAAGTACCAGAAGTCTTCCCACAGCAAAGTAACAGACTTCGTCTCCACAGATCAGTTCTAAGAGTCTTTCCCACACTCCACGTACCAGAAGTCTTCCCTCAACAGTGTAACAGAATCTGTCTCCACAGATCAGTTCCACAAGTCTTTACCACACTCCACGTACCAGAAGTCTTCCCACAACAAAGTAACAGAATTCGTCCCCATAGATCAGTTCCACTAGTCTTTCCCGCACCCCAAGTACAGAAGGTCTTCCACAGCAAAGTAACAGAATTCGTCTCCATACATCAGTTCCACAAGTCTGTCCTACACCCCTGGTACCAGAAGTCTTCCCACAACAGAGTAACAGAATTCGTCTCCATGCATCAGTTCCACAAGTCTTTCCCACACCCCAGGCACCAAAAGTCTTTCCACAACAAAGTAACAGAATTCGTCCCCATAGATCAGTTCCACAAGTCTTTCCCACACCCCAAGTACCAGAAGTCTTCCCACAGCAAAGTAACAGAATTCGTCTCCATACATCAGTTCCACAAGTCTTTCCCACACCCAAGGTACCAGAAGTCTTCCCACAGCAAAGTAACAAATTCGTTTCCATAGATCAGTTCCACAAGTCTGCCCTACACCCCTGGTACCAGGAGTCTTCCCACAACAGAGTAACAGAATTCGTCTGCATAGATCAATTCCACAAGTCCTTCCCACACCACAGGTACCAGCAGTCTTCCCACAGCAAAGTAACAAAATTCTCTCCATAGATCAGTTCCACAAGGCTGTCCTACACCCCTGGTGCCAGAAGTCTTCCCACACCGAAGTAACTGAATTCGTCTCCATAGATCAGTTCCACATTCTTTCCTACACCCCAGGTACCAGAAGTCTTCCCACAACCAAGTAACAAAATTCGTCCCGACAGACCAGCCCCACAAGTCTTTCCCACATCCCGGTGCCAGAAGCCTTCCTTTCTCTCAGTGTGTATTGTAACAATGTGTTGAGGATGGTGTTTTCTTAAGCAGCATGATCGATGCCGAGGTTCCTAAGTTAAAAAAATCTGCAATTCCACTTTAAAGCGTTGTGTAACACTGTCCTAAATTTCCTGGCTCCCATGGTTGCTTAGGGACGTCAATACTTATTTGTCTGTTGACAAATTAACTTTTTCTTATTTTTTATAGCTTTTCACAATTTCCACTTAGAAGTGATTTTACTATGAAAAATCCTTGTTCAAAAGTCCTTCTCTAAAGCATTTGAAGGATAATAAAACAGTTGCTTGTAGCCAATACGAGCGGGTACGTCTGTAATTTCCATGGATGATCTCTGTTTTACATGCACACACATACATAAACATACATTTATATATATATATATATATATATATATATATATATATATATATATATATATATATATATATATGACTGAAATATTTTGTTAAAAAAGAATTCCATCTAATAAAGGAGCCCATAAAAACATTACATACATACATATATATGTGTGTATTTATATGTATTTTATACATATATACATACATCCATGCAAATATATCTATAATATTACATATATATATATAATATAGATGTACATGCATGGATGTATGTATATATGTATAAAAATACATATAAATACACACATATATATGTATGTATGTATGTAGCGTTTTTATGGGCTCCTTTTATTAGATGGAATTCTTTTTTAACAGAAAACATTTCAGTCATATATATGTATATACATATATATATATATATATATATATATATATATATATATATATATATATATTTATATATATATAATGTATGCGTTTATGTATGTGTGTGCATGTAAAACAGAGGTCATGGAAATTACAGACGTACCTGCTCGTTATTGGCTACAAGCGACTGTTTTATTATCCTTCAAATGCTTCAGAAAAGGACTTTTGAACAAGGTTTTTTCATAGTAAAATCACTTCTAAGTGGAAATTGTGAAAAGCTATAAAAAATAAGAAAAATCAATATATATATATATATATATATATATATATATATATATATATATATATATATATATATATAATCATCATTTATAGTTATATATATAATCATCATTTATCTTCCAGTATGTAAAATCAGTCACTGGTCTAAGAGTATAAAAACAAAGTAATAATAATAAAATAATAATAATAATAATAATAATAATAATAAATAGTAATAATAATAATAATAATAATAATAATAATAATCAGGCTATCTCGCCTAAAAACAAATGTTAGGGCACACCACCTCGAGTATTTGAATCAGTGATAAGTGAAACGCCAGGATGGCAGTATATACCCTCAGCTACAGGGCATAGAATGAGAGAAACTTGCAGTGCATACGCAGTTCCATCCCTTGCGTAGCCTATGTAAACGAGTAAAAATCATGTTGACATGAAATTTCACTGGTCAGCGGCTCAAATCTCCAAGAAGGTTAGTCTCATCGTTAATAAAAATAACAATAATAAGAATGTCTGCATTTTAATTCATATCCAGTAAGTCAGTCCTTTTTCATTTTGAAGAATTCTCTGCCACCGCACTCTAATTTTTATAAACAAACGCTGACTTATAATCTGGTTAATAGAATGACAAAATTTCAATATACAGTAGTGCAAAAGAATCAAATGAATAATATCAAGCAGTTTTTTACTTGCTGTTTTCATTAATACTTTTCCTTCTGCAGAAATTCTTCACGGGTGAGAGAGAGAGAGAGAGAGAGAGAGAGAGAGAGAGAGAGAGAGAGAGAGAGAGAGCAGAACTGTATGTACTTTCATACATGCGAGAGTTCTGAAATTTGCCGTATAAATCATATGTTTACTTATAAATGTGCCATGTATATAGAATACATACTAATAACATCAACAGCAGTAAAACTAATAACATTTAAACATGGCTTCTGCGTAAGTATAAAAATGCCCGCTCCTTCCACCCTTGAAATCATTCATAACTCAAAGTGACATATGGCAATCTACATTACATCAGGTTCGCATCATCAACATCATCGGGATATTCTAAAAATACACCCCTCTCGTAAAAAAAAAAAAAAAAAAAAAAAAAAAAAATATATATATATATATATATATATATATATATATATATATATATATTCTAAAAATACGCTCGTCTCCTTTATAGGAAAAACTGAATAAAAAAATGAGGTCAAAAGGTCGCCTCCTCTTCCATCTTCAGCAACTGAATTTGTTTGCATTTATTAAAGTCAGAAGGATGATTAGATGCTGTCCGTCAGGCTCTCCGGAGATCAAATGTAATGAGTAGGCTTATTCAAATGAGACTAACCGTATTCTTCATTTGCAGAAGAGCGCCTCTACACATATATACTTACAAACAAACATTATACACACACACACACACACACACACACACACATATATATATATATATATATATATATATATATATATATATATATATATATATATATATATATATATATATATATATATATATATATATATATATATATATATATATATATATATATATATATATATATATATATATATATATAAATATATATATATAAAGCCACACATATATGCATTTCATAGCTTCAATGCTTTAAGATGTGATGAAAGAATTTTTGGAGCGAGATGTACTGACAAGCCGTCAGTTGCAAAATCTTTTTTTTCAGCAAATAGTTTGATTCTCAGCAATATTATTCACTGTGATCTTCCAAGCGTTATGTATATTCGTAGTACGTGCGTTTGTCAATGATCTAGATTATGCCAAAATCTGCCCTAAAGTGAGTTTGATCGTTCATTAACGTGACAGAACTGTCAATTGTCCAGTCATAAGCTTTGGAGAGGATCCAGGCTTTGAAAATCGGCAGATAAGGTAGAGATTCAAATCTTTTTATGGGAGAAAATTGAACTTGTGATTTTTACCATGACTTTCTGATCATTATGAACTTTTGAACTTGTGGGAGATTTAATATGAATATTCATTCACCTCTTTTGATATTATTATTTTGTTATGTTACTCTGCTCTATCTTGGCTATGCATTTTACACTTTCCATTATTGTGTTTTGCATTCAGTAAAATATTTTTGGGAGTTTTCTATCATGTTTAATTCTTTCAACAGATGTCTGTGGACATTGTTGGTAATAACAACGAATTGTGTCGTAGACTGTTTTTTTGGACATGACTTTTAGTTATTGATTTGTGAGTATGTGAGATTTTGGGGATTTCCAGGCTATCTAGCTCATAATGAGACTTCTTTAATCAGACTGTTTTGCAGTTTAGAGTTTAGTTATCTGGCATAATTCATTTATTATGCATTTTAATCTTTGCTTTGTTTTATTCATTTCTTGGTTTATTTGAATAATAAACCTATTTTTGTAGAAACTATTGTGTTTCTTTAAATAGTCCATTTAATTGAATTTGAGAGAATGAGTGAGGTTAGGTAGATGAGCTCCATCAAACGATTTGAGAGAGAGAGAGAGTCGATACACGGTGATAGAGAGAGATAAAAAGGATAATGCAAGTGTTATCATGGGTCGAATCTTTATATCTCTTTTTCTGAAGAAGATCGTTAGGATTACATACACACACTTTCAAAAAAGTGTTGAATCTGTTCCTGTAACAGGATTTTAATGGTATATATATATATATATATATATATATGTACATATAATATATATATATATATATATATATGTATATATATATATATATTTATATATATAATATAAACAGTGAGTATAAACCACCAGGAATGGCTTGTACTAAAACTGATAAAGATTTTGCACCCAGCACTGTGTGGAATTTCCTCGTTTAGGAACAAGGATATACTGTTTTTTTTTATGCCACAATGTTATTACTCCCTGATAGAAGGCGTAAATATGCATACATATATCATGTGTTTGTCAATGATTATTACATGTTTCTGGCGCAGTGATGTGCTTTTTGTCTCAGATACCTCAATGAACTCTGTACACGTGCATTTACAACCAAGCGCTAGCATTAAATCTGTTCACATGGAATGTACATGAACGAGAAGCTCAATTTTATTTATATTTCCCATAACAAGTTCATATTTTTGAGGCCTTTAAGATTATTCATACACCTCAAAGAATCGAGTACAGTTCCATTCAATCCTTCTTCCAGCTACAGATCTTTGTAACGTCATCAGCATCAGCCTGCTCTGCTCTACACGAGGATCCAAAGCTAACCAATGAATTCCACATTCAGTAAAATATGACGAGCGAAGTGCCTGTGCGCACCCTGGTTTGAGGTCTGACAACATTTGACAACAACATTGATGGTAACGAAAACAACGAAGTCGGAGTCGTTGTCAACGAAATGCCACCACTGGCGAAGTTCAGTCAATTGTGTTGCGATTTCACTCGGGCGCTCTGCTCTGACGCCGGTTCTTAATGGACTCGGATTAAGAGGCTTTCTGGCAACGCCGAGTGGACGGGCTTTTTGGAGTGACGCAATTATTTATAATTGCTCTTCCAAGCAGAAGTTGACAACGCCATTAAACCGTGACCCTCGGAGCTGATTCTGTGAATATGAATTTACACTCCATCATGAACGTTTGAACTTTTGGACATGAACTGCTTATATATATACATAATAATAATGAATACGTATGTGTGTGTGTACGTAAGTACCTATTTATGTCTATAGCATGTATACATACATGGTAGTATGTATACGTGGATATCACGCTTTTTAAAATATATATATATTTATATATATATATATATATATATAAATGAAATGTGTGTGTGTGTGTATTGTGTACGTTTATTGTTCAATATCCACTGACGATTAAGAACACCCCAAAGGGAACTAAACTGATAGTGCTTCAAATCCCAAAGGATTCGAACCTGGAACTTCGGTTTAGGAACAAGGATAAGCAGTCAACTTTGACCACTCAGCACTTATCACTTATAACTCCCTGAGGGTGTAAATTATTCCATAATAAATCATATTTGTGACATAATATTTGTGAACATGAAAAAATCTGCACAAAATCTCACACGCAGGCACACACACACACACACACATACAAACATACACATACACATACACACACACACACACACACACACATATACATACATATATATATATATATATATATATATATATATATATATATATATATCTCGAATACTTAAAACTGATAATTTATTTGACATTTTAATTTCACTGTAACTGGCTTTTGTTCCGTCATGTTTAATTCATTGCAATTTTGATGATTATGTACGAAGAGTTGCACTGACTTCTGACAGGCAAACGATCATAGATCATAGACAAAGCCTGCTGTATGCCCAAAGAACGAAGCTTCTAATAAAGCCTTCGGATAATGAAATTAAATACTGTGTCCAGTCCATATACTTAAAACTCCATACAATGAAGAATAAGTGATTTATTTGTGCAAAACTTTTCACAGACCACGGAAAAGATACAGTTTGCGTCTCCATCTTAAAACTGGGAATCGCTCAAACGCAATAAAGAGAGAGAGAGAGAGAGAGAGAGAGAGAGAGAGAGAGAGAGAGCCAAAACACTGCTAAGCTATTTCCTTTTTCCCCGCCACCTAACGGAAGGCAAAAGCAAACGACATTAATAATAGACTCAAGTAATCTCTTTACAAAGTCCCCTATGAAAATGTTTTGTGTCTCCTAAGCGTTGTGGCAAGCAGGGGAGAGGACAGGAAAAATGGGCGTGTAAAAGGAAGACACACACACACATACACACACACACATAAGCACAAACACGCACACGCAGATAAAGCACTAAGCTTTGGGGCAGTGGTGAGAGAGGAGTAGATGAAATGGAGTGCCCGTAAAGATTATTTTGTATATTACTCAAAGGGGGAAATTTGAGGTTAAGAACAGCATTCAAAGGGATAAAATAGTTAATCAGCTTAAAAAGATAGCTTTTCACACGCTTAAACCAATACATTTTTCAGTAATGACAAGTAAGACGGTAAGTGAACTCACCACTAGTGTGTCACAATAACTCTGTTAAATTTAATACGCTTGATTTTATAATGTTAAAAATCTCACAAAATCTCCGCTACTAAGAGCTGGCACACTGGTAAGACTTTGAGACTTCTGTGGCACACAAATTCGTAAGTTTGCAAGCTTAGTTTTGCACAGATGCACTGAGCTGATTAACAGCTCTCCTAGGGCTTTTTCTTCTTGAAGGATTACACTTATTTTACGTACTTCCAACCATTCTCCTAAAACAAGGTTACTGTTTAACAGGACCTACAGCTTATTGCGGAATTGAACCCTCACATTATCCCAATGTCAAAAATAAATTAGTTCAGAAATAAATTAGAGCTATTCCCACCATATTGTTACCATGTGAACTCAAATTTAATTGATAATATATCCTATATCATATATATATATATTTATATATATATAAAGTATTTGATATAATATATCTATATATATATATATATATATATATATAATCTGGCTCTATATATCTATTAATATATAATTTCAGTGTGTGAGTGTTAGATGTTTCAGCTCTTAGTAAATGAGATTTTGTCATATTTTTAACATTCCAGGAAAGTCCCCTTGTTAAAGTTTAACGAACTATTGTGATTCAACTAGTTGAGTTCAGCTTATTGTTTTGATTTTCCCTCTTGCTTTTCACAAATGTCCAGATAAACTGTATCCACTTATGCCTTCACTTTTTGCAATAGTTTTGTTCCTCTACTCTGTATTAGTATGTATTTGCTTGCTGCTCAGTCACATACACACTATATATATATATATATATATATATAAATTATATAAATATGTGATATATATAAGTATTTATATATATATATATATATTCTATATATGTATATGTATATATATACATTGATATATACATTTTATATAAACAACAGATATATATATATATATACATATCTATATAATATATATATATATATATATATATATATATATATATATATATATATATATATATATATATACAATTTCATAATTTATAAAGTTCGTCCCTTCAGCCCGTTATAAAATCAAATTTAATGGTGGCTGGAGGAGACTCCACTAGGGAGGGGGGGTGAACTTATGTAGGCCTACCTCCATATCACCTGATTTGGGGGAACCATACCAACCTCTTAGCCCCAGCATTGTACGATTTTTGGGGGGAAGAAAGCTGTTAGGGACAGAAAGACCACTCAGGGCCGTAACTGGGCTGCTATGCTGACCCTTAAGAGACTTGGCTATAAGACCTATTCCTGTTCGAACTTTGTGCTGACTGTGATTGCTTCTTCCAGATCGACAATTTCCTGTGCCCATTATAAATCGAATGAGAAGAGATCGAGACCTTGCTAAAGTCAAGGACCGCAAAAGAGTTGGAGGAAACTCTCTCCCTTTCACACTGGTAAGACTTTGAGACTTCTGTGGCCGAAATTCGTCTTTTGCAAGCGAGCTCCATGCACAGATGCAATACGGTATGTCTTGAAGTTGCAATTAACACCAGATTCTTTTTCTTCTTGTGAATTTCTCTCTATTTTCAGTACTTCCAACTTTTCATTCTCCTAAAACAAGGCCCCTTTGTTTCCACAGCCTAGCAAGCATATTTGGCCCTCATGACTTGTCCCAATGTCAAATTAAATTAGTTCAGTAATAATAATTAGAGCATTCCCACCATATTGTTACCATGTGCTACTCAAATTTAATTGATCAATTCCTCCATCATGCATAAGTAATTTCATGTAAGAGAAAGTCATTTGATTTGAATGCTAACTTGGAATTCTCTTCCAGAATCCTGTAATCTGGCTCTTTGAGTGGTCTGCCAATGCCCTTGTGAACCAAAATAGCCTTAGACGTTTAACTGACATCCTGCCACATGCAAGAATCTTCTGATTGAGCAGTCCAGGACAGTCCCCCCCTTTACAAACAGTTGCGCGAACTACCCAACCTCATTCAACCAGTTCAACAGCCAAAATTTATTGTGCGTGTCACACTATTTCCGGGCTGTAGCCCTTTCAGTTCGATACAAAATGGATTGTCTAGCTTTATTGCATTGTATGTATTTGCTTGGTCAGTCAGCCCTTTCATATTAATTTCCTGATTGCTCCGTTTGTAAACAGAAATTCAGCTGGCATGTGATATCAAGGTAAGGGTTTATTTATTACATTTATAGATTATATTCTGAGTTATGTGCATGGGTGAAGGAAAAAATTGACAAAAAATTGCCCATTTTCATTCTTCCAACAAAGCCTCAGAATGACAAAATATATATTGATATATATATTGTATATAAAAATATATAAATATATCATGACTGGAATACATATATACAATATAATATACATGGAGATGGAGCTCAGAGTTTATGGAGCACGATAATCAGGAGTGAATGGTGTGTAGAGCAGTTGATGCTTCCACATGAAGCAGTTAACTGCTGACTGCAGAGAAAAATAGCTAAAGCAGATGAGAGCACAATGCTGGTAAAAACAGTAAGTTGAAAGCAAGTGTCAGCAAGGTAAACAAAAGACAATGGAAATAGAACAATGAGTGATACAGTGAACTTTAGAAGCAAGAAAGCTGTTGATTTATGCTGGTACTGAGACGTAAATGTTGTGGCTAATAAGTTGCCAGAAGAGGTTAAATACTGAAAAAATTAAGCAAGAAGGCAGCAGGAGTTCTGCAAATATATATATATATATATATATATATATATATATATATATATATATATATATATATATATATATATATATATATATGTAAAACATTAAGGTACTTTATCTAAAAACGAAGACCCTAATAATTGGTGAGAATGGAGTGATATAGACATGTTCCATTAATACCCACTGAGCCTTTTTAACCTAAGTACTGATTTCTATTATCTGGTAGTTAAAATATTGTAGCGGGACGCAGCATTCCCATCCTAAAACACTTCCGAAAATCAAACTGGAACATCAACTGGAGCTTCTATCCCCGCCCCCTCCCCCAAAAAGGAAGCAACATACGGGAGCTCAGTACCTGCAGGTGAAACAAAAAACTCCCGGATTACAGAGTGTTGCCGCCAGTGGCACTCAGCCTTGGCATCACGACGATCAGTCTTTGTAAGAGCGAGGCAGAGGCAGTAACCGACGTCATCATGTCACTGACAATAAATAACAGTCGCTTCGGAGAACAACGCCCTGATGAGAGCTGACGCTGGCGATTAGAGAAGGCGCCTTGTCCGGCTGGTGTTATTTTTGTATCTCATGGCTCCACGGAGAAGTATATCACTCACAGAACATATCTTTTTGCCCTTGTACCAGTAAAGGCTTTTGCTCTAAAAGAATTCATTTCATCTAGGATTAAGGTCATGTCATGTATGGTTGCTAACCTTGTAATGTCCAGCGTCCAACTATTAGAAGGGAGTGTTTAAAACGGGGCCTAGACATGGAAATTGCCGTGATAGAAAAATTAAAGAAACAGTCGAGTTGGGGAGTAAGCTTCCATATAAATTTTTATTTCGTCCTCAAACAATCCTCAGGCAAAGATATTTACTCACAGTTTTTTTTTATAGTAATATGCACATTTTTCGTAAGGCTTAATTTTTCTAATGAAAAGTTTGAACAGGCCTTTTCTATATTACGAAAAGTACATTTTGAAACGTTGGCAACGACACTATCCAACAAAAATAACCTGTATCCCGAAATCATTTAAAGCAGCAAAATTATAGAAAAAGCATCAAATTCAAACAGAATTTTACTGAAAGTCAACGAAAAGTATTCGGTACATTGTAACTTCCCTTTTCTGCTATACACAACAGAATACCAAGCTCCACCGACCGACAAAGCACGATATGGAAACAATAATCTTGAACGTGAATATACGGAAAACGACATTTTACATAACCAGTAACTGAAAGCTATGCCGCGCTTGCTATAAAAATAGAAATCCTTAGCTCAGTCATCTGAATAAACCTAACTACCGAAATTTTCAACTGCTATCATCAGCACTGCATCATAAAAAAGTGCAAATGAAGTAAATATTTTTTTTTCTAATTACTACTAGCATTCTTTGTAGTGTTAAGACACTGGGGGTATATATGCCACTATTCTTGGGAGTTGGGTTGTGACGGTTGTCCCAGAAATCAAAGATGCCAAACTTAATGGTCAAGTCAGATGCTGCAATAACTGATAATCTCAGTGCCATATTTAATGGTCTCATCAGGTGTCACATTTAATGGCTATCTGAAGTGCCTCATGGAACAGTCAATTCGATTGATACATTAATGTTTATCTTAGATGCTACATTTAATGGTCATAACGGGTGTCAAATACACTGGTCGCCTCATTAGCTGCGTCAAATGGTCCTCTCAGGAGCCACGTTCAATGGTCATTTCTGGAAACACCTTTAGTTTCTTTAAAATAATTAATGTTCTAAGACTTTGGACCAAGGCATGGCCTCTACACCACAGATTTCCAGTTTAAACTTGGAATGGCTTCCCATATTTTTTACTTGATGATTTCACTTTACAGAACAAAAATCTACTCACTGATATTCATTGTATGCTCTCAGTTTTCGTTTTGCATTCTTTGGGAAGTATAAGTCTGCAAGCAAATTATGATCTTGACGCCTAATCCACAGCAATGTAATATCAATGTGAATCATGTACTCACACAAATCTGAAGGCAAAAACAAAGCAAGTTAATTGTCAAATGAAAGTTCCGTTTATATGCGTACATTTTCGTCAGCTAAGGATATTCAAAAACTGTGTGTATCCCAACTCTGTATACGAAAGGTTAGACATAATCCAGCGGTGCCTACTATGGTCGGGATTCGCTGCGCATCCTCTCAATAATTAAGTCTCGTTTACATGAACACCATTTCTTTCTTTCGAAAGCAGCGGATATTACCTTGTGCAATGGGTTTCTAAGTAATCACATTAAAAACAATCTGTTTCCTTTACTACATCTGTGTGATATTTGTTAGCAATTTACACACACACACACACAAACACACACATATATATATGTGTATATATATATATATATATATATATATATATATATATATATATATATATATATATATATATATATATATATATATATATATATATATATATATATATATATATATATATATATATATATACTGTACATATTTCCACAGGTGAAAAATAAGAGACGGATGTAGGTCCTAACCGGTTTCGACTTTATTTCCAAGCCATTGACGCAGGACTGATACTGAATATTAGAAGTCACAAATATATATACTACAGGAACAGTACTGATGAACATACACAACCGTTAGGTAGGAGTGGCCTTCAGAACTCATTTGGCTAAAAATCACAACATACTCTCAGGGGACAATACTGATAAACATACCGACCATAGGCCACATCAGATACACACCTAACAGGTGCCAGGGAGGTGGAGTTTGGAAAACTCATTAACACTACTGCCCCGTACTATGGTTACAAATATGATAATCTTATTTTCATACATCTATACTGCCTACCTTAAAACTTAAGCAATTTACAAATTTCTTTTGATTTTAAAGGATCAAGTTTATACATCCCTTGGCTGATATTCATATTATAGCTGTAACTTTCTTTTATAAAGCTAAATTCATTTGATCCTTTAATATCGAAAGAAATTTGTAAATTGTTTAAATTTTAAGGTAGGCAGTAGAGACATATGAAAATAAGATTATCATATCTGTAAACACAGTACGGGGGCAGTAGTGTTAATGACTTTTCCAAACTCCACCTCCCTGACACCTGTCAGGTGTGGATCTGATGCCGCCTATGGTCAGTATTGTTTATCAGTATTGTCCCCTGAGAGTATATTGTGATTTTTAGCCAAATGAGTTTTGAAGACCACTCCTACCTTTACACCGGCCTGTGGGTGGATATGCAGTCTCCAACGGTTGTGTATGTTCGTCAGTACTGTTCCTGTAATATATATATTTGTGACTTCTAATACTCAGTAACAGTCCTTTGTCAATGGCTTGAAAATAAAGTCGAAACCGGTCAGGACCTACACCGAGTCTCTTATTTTTCACCTGTGGAAATGTGTGATAAATGAATCACGTACAAAAGTGATGATAATCATATACAGTGTATATATATATATATATATATATATATATATATATATATATATATATATATATATATATATATATATATATATATATATATATATATATATATATATATATATATATATATATATATATATATATATATATATATATATATATATATATATATATATAAATATATATATATAATATATATATATATATATATATATATATATATATATATATATATATATATATATATATATAATATATGAAGATAAAAAGGCACATAAAACACTGCATGAACGTTGCAACCATATATTTCGAGCACTTCCTTCTGTCTTCTGTGCCCATTAGTGCAGCAGATTGCTGTAAAAATCGTTCAGATAGTGAAACAAGCATGCAATTTGGCACAAACATTCCTAAGACTACGCTCTCTTAGAAAAGGGCGCTGGCCACCTGAAAATCCAAGATGGCGGCTATTTTTCAAAATGGCCGCCATCTATGTTGAATTCACTGGTTTTGGAGCATCTATTGGATGGAATATGCCAGTTTTTTTTTAAACCTCGACTTTTAGGTTATAAAAATGTTCCATACCACACATTTTATTGAAAACCCTTACTAAATGAATTGTAACCAAGATGGCGTACCAAATGGTTGCCATAAAAGTTTTTTTTTTTCTATCCACAGCGCTAGCAGACATAGAGACCAACTGTTTTTATTTAATGGTATATTCATGTGATCAGACAGTTTAACTAATATGCTATTTTCAACTGAAATAGTAATGGTATGGTCACATACAACATTGTGTCTAAGACTGTAACCATAAAAGAAAAGAAGAGAAATACGGACTAAACGCAACAATCTATGTATAGGTCTCTCAACCTACACCTTTGAAAAATTCGAGGATAAGAAGGTAGGCATAGCATGACACGTTGGATGCTCAAGCTTCGATTATCTACTGAAGAGAGGGCAATATTTATCTAGACTTCACATTTGCAAGTGCACAGAGCTGTGCAGGAAGACCCAGCTTGTAGCACTTGCACCTTTCCCCGACAGCCTGCTTTGCATCCACATTTGGTAAGCTGTTGGCAACTCTTGGCTAAGGGCGAGTTGGTTGTCCAGAGGACTTGCCATGCTTCACCAGACTTTGCCATCCCCACTCAGCAGGGTTCTCTGGCTGTGGCTGACACTGGGTGGCCTGCCCCACACACAACCAGCCTGGTACGCAGCACGCTTGGTGTGTTGGAGGAGAGCTCCTGGTTGGTGGAATGGCCTCATATGCCCTTTGTTTTCTGGCAAACATATCAAGTCTAGCCTCATCCACAGTGCCAGCAGTGCTGGATCTTTCATACATAAGTATGACAAACCTCTCCAGGACCTTCAGGTCACTCTCTTCCACTCTGAGAGGGTAGTGACTCAGTTTGGAGAACACAGTGGAGGCCTCTGGAAAGATGTTCCATGTCTGCCAGGCGGTCTTCTTGCCCTTGCTCCGGAAGGCTGACACTGTATCACAGCCTGTGAACGCATGGAAGAAGAGCATGCCATTCACCTTCTCCTGGCCCAGAGAGTTGCACAGGTCATGCACAGCAATCCAGCGCAGGCTCTGGCCTGGCCAAATGCCACCCCATAGCTTCTCTAGCCCTAGATTGTGGAGAGTGGAGAAAGCACTGACTGCAACGACAAGAACATCTGTGTCATTTGCTTTAACCGTGATGGTCTTGGCTCCATGTTCTGTGGCATATTTGGCATGGAGAAAGATGCGGGTGTCAGCTTCCTCATGAGAGCACTTTTCCAGTCCTGAAGACTAGCCTCATGAGTGCTGAGGACAGCAGACCCTTTCGTGGCAATGACAACATTTGTGGCAGACATCTGGGCAACTTTTGTCTGCCAGGAACTGGAACAACTCTGTCTTGTTGGCATCGTGTCTTAGGAAATTGCGCCAGTTGGATGGAATTGTGTTCTTGTCTGTCACCTTGCGCCTTCCTCCTTGACCACGTTGGAGCCTGGTCTCAGCTTTGAGGCTGGATGTATTGTATACATCAAATACAAGATGTGATGATGTGTACTTGCTGCTATAGGATTGTATCACAGGCAAGAAGTCGCAAAGTGCATAGCCCTCAAAGGTCTTTCCTTTCTTTGGTGGCAAGGCATGGACCAAAGCTGATCCATCTACAATGAGGACATCAGTCTTTGGTTCTTTGTCTTCTAGTGTAACATGACTCTCCAGGACCGAGGTCAGCTGAGACTTCTGACATGTGTACAGCCTACCACCCTCACTAAGGGAAGCTGGGAATGTTTGAATGTGTCCGGCAATTCAGGCACCGACCTCACTTTCTCAGGTGCAAACTTTAGTTGCTGTCTTTCCTGTCCAGTGTTCTCCTTGGTGGGGTGCTGAAATATGGAGATGCTAGTTCCATGGAAGGAGGTAGTGGCAGTAGTTGCAGATGGGTTGTGGTCGATGTTGTCCATCACTGCAGTGGTGAACAACCCTTTTCATGCAGTACTGGGGACAGACCACACCTCCTCCACATATTTGCTAACTGTGGCATCTCCTAACTGTGCAGAGACCTCCAGTACTCTGTCATAAGAGATACTGAGGCCATACTGATGTAGCATTTCAACCAGGTTTCTCTTCCTGGTTTGGCATAGACTGAGAGTCCCATGTAGACTGGGAATGGTGTTTCTCTGTCTTTGGAGTGTCTATGAGTTGTTGCTCCCTCTTTGTATCGGGAGTAGCAGTTGAACTGCATGAGCTGTGCAATGGCCTGGTCTGACTTTGATGCTCCAAATCGTAACTGTGACTTGATGTCAGCCCCATGCTCAACCATCCCTACAAACTGGAGCAGGAGAGGAGGCACAGAATTTCGTACACAAGCCTCAGAAAATGTGCCATCAAACCGTGACTGATGATCAAGTATAGACTTTCTGAGAATATTTGCTGCTTTAGCAATGATAACTGCCTCTGAAAGATCAGATGATTGAGCAAGTGCTTTTCCACATCCTTTGAAAATGCAAGTAATACATCTCTGCCAGATTTATGAGCCTCAAGTTCTGGAATTTCTGCCAGAAGTTTGTCTTTGAGTCTCGTGGAATTTACACTTGGTGACTCTACACCCAATTGTTCCAGACGTTGTTGGTAGAGGTGGCAAATATCTGCCAGCCGAAATGTGACTGGATCATCTGAACAAAGGTTATTTTCAACAATGTATGTCATCAGTTCTGACAGAACTAGTGGATACACATCTGATTCTGACTCAGTGCTACCTTGGTCTTTCTCAAAGGCTCCTCAGGTAGGACCTTTTTCTGTTGTAGAGGGCACAAAGACAGGCATGGTGATACTTAAACTCCTGTGCAATGACATCCCCACCAGTCAACTTAGCAAGGAGCTTGCCATCACTAAGTATCTCTGCACATTCACGCAATTTCAAGTCAAGGCCCTTAGTACTAGCCTGTCTGAGATCAGATGCAGGTGCCACTTTCTCACAGAAAATGCAAACTTCATTGTCATGACTGGTTCGGCGCAGTTTTGCACGACTAGTCTCAGTGTTGCTGGTCTGGTCATTGGATTGTCGCTTTCTTTGCACGGTCCAGTTTAGTGTTGTTAAACAACAAGCGACAGTTCACATGGTATTTTGCTGCATTTTTTCCTGAGAGTGGCCTCTATGCCATCACCTTCATCCAGCCTTGCTGGATCCATTATCAGTGGCATTTCATTAATTTCACTGAACATGGGAATGTTCCTTGCCAGCATTGTGTACCCATCATGGTCTAGGACATGATGACTTGGAGGTGATGTCAAGTGCTCACCTCTTTTGTCCTTCTGACAAAGACAACACAAACTCCAGTTTGTTTTTCTACTGCTCAATATTGGATTGGCATCACATTCTGCCATGATTTCACTTTTGATTAAGGCCGAGGGGTTATCCTTTACCACCTTAAACAAAGCACACATTCCTGTATGGGATTCAACTAGGTTCGGTCTCCCTACACCTAGCCCGATCATTCATCCAGTGCCATTTAAGTCCCGTGTGATCTGTACACCATCCGGGTAAGTACATGAACCATCATGTACAGCCCCCATACCCTTTGGCTCGGCTCTCCCGCGCTGGCACATCCTGTCCATTCAGGTGCGGCTATCTAACTATAGCTGGTCTGGGGCTGTTAGAAAGCATTTGGGACACTAAACTAAACTATACTACAACTACTAGTCTAAGACTACAGGATTAGTAAAGCTGGATTAGCTGGCACTGAACCCCATGCTGAGTTACACAGCAGTGATGTCACAGTGTGCCCTGGTTGTGTGCAGACATACACTCTTTTACATTTATTAATTTTCCTTCAAAATTGATGAGTTATTCGAAAGAGATGGCCTCATTAGGATCTAAAACCACAGAAACCAAGATCCATGCTTAAAACGATAATTGTTGAACGGGCATTATTTCTCATTATAATTATTGTTTCTACCTTTTCTTGGCAGCCATATAGCCCCCATATTTAAAGGTAAACTGTACTGGGAAGCTACAGAAACATAATATTCACAAGAAATAGTATGGAAGAGCTTTACCATATTGCTAGAAGCAAATACATGCCATTCTAGTGAAAAATTAGCCAAAATCTGTCGATACTGGCCGCCATCTTGGAATTTGGCCGCCATATTAAATTTTTGCGTGGCCAGCGCCCTTTTCTGATAGAGGGAACTTTACAGAGCACTTGTGCAAAATTTCATGCTTGGTTCACTATCTGAACGATTCTTATGAAATATGCAATTATCTGCTGCACTACATGTTCACTGGAAATATATATATATATATATATATATATATATATATATATATATATATATATATATATATATATAT
Organism: Macrobrachium rosenbergii; assembly: GCF_040412425.1. Lineage (NCBI taxonomy): Eukaryota > Metazoa > Arthropoda > Malacostraca > Decapoda > Palaemonidae > Macrobrachium > Macrobrachium rosenbergii. Next base: position 25,299,359 of record NC_089755.1, read on the forward strand.
ATATATATATATATACACACACACACACACACACACACATATATATATATATATATATATATATATATGTCTCAGCTGCACAGAAGCATTCCAAACATTAGCAACTTTGTAAATCTAGAAAGATACCTCATTAGGGATCGGTTGAACCCTGTACACACACTGCACCATACCTTACCTTGCATGCGCACACAAATACAAACTCACCCACACACACACACACACACACACACACACACACACACACATATATATATATATATATATATATATATATATATATATATATATATATATATATATATATATATATATGATTGTCATATAAACCGTAACATTTTTTTATATTTAAAAATATGAAACCACAAATATCATTTCACATCCAGTTCACTATACCTTGTGAACAACTTACACCAGAGAAGAACTATAAGTGATAAGTGCTTCGTCACCAGTTGGATTCGACTCTAAGTATAGAACCTGAAGTTGACAGGCATAGGTAGGGCAGAGTCGATATAAACTTATACCTCTCTAGGCGACTTAGTGGTCAAAGACCCAGTGCATCATTAAATCTAAACCAGGCAGAGATTCGAACCCAACCAGTGACGAAACACTTGTCAATTCCAATTCCCCTTGAAAGTTTTTCCTGAGGTACAGTGAAATGTATGTTAAACGACATTTGTAGCTTAATATTTGTGAATATAATGAACGTCATGGTGTAAGCGACAAAACTCATAATTAGCTCCCTTATTACAAGGAAACCAATAAGCTATCATGGTGGACATGGACTGAATTCTATGCAAAACGTATATTCGACCGGCACATGCACAGCAGATTCGATATCAACTTATACAAATTTCGTTTAATATAAAATTCACTATACCTTATGAATACCTTACACCATGGGGAATTATAAGTGATAAGTGCTTCATTGCCAGTGAGAACTAAATCAATGCCTGGTTTAGATTCAATGATGTATAGTGACTCTGACAATTGGCTATCAAGAGATAGCGATTTCAGTGACTGTATTTCCGTCGTTTTCCAACCAGGCGACATGGTGTGTCCCACTGGTGACTAAGCATTTACCACTGGTAATTACCTCTGACTGCAAGTTATTTCTGAGGTATAGTGAATTACATATTAAACGAAATTTTCGGCTTAATATTTGTGGATACATGTGTATATATGTGTGTGTATTATATATATGTATATACAGTAAATATATATATATATATATATATATATATATATATATATATATATATATATATATATTTATATTTCTACCACAGCATATTTCTCATGACGTTCAATATATAAATGGAGTTATACCCTGGGAGGATTAAGTGTTTTGGAAACATCCCTCAAAAATATCTCGTTCAAGCAAGAACGTGGTTCAAGCTGAAACACAAGTGTTAACTGTATTTGACGTATACAAGGAAATCATTATTATGGCCCCTCTATAGGATGGTGTAGTCATTTCTATTGCTGAAAAAATGAAAGATAAAATAAAAAGTTATTTGGATAATATATATCTAAATCAAAGCAATGGAGCTTTCAAGATTTTGCTCAAGTCTTGTTAGCGATCTGAGCGAACCCTTGAAATCTTGCTGTATAAGCCTTCATTTATTTATTTATTTATTTATTATTATTATTATTATTATTATTATTATTATTATTATTATTATTATTATTATTATTATTCAGCAGACGAAACCTATTCATATGGAACAAGCCCACAGGGGCCACTGACTTCCAAAGCTCCCAAAGTATATGGTGTTCATTAGGAATAAATAAAAGGAAGTATAGGAAAATACAGACAGAAGAGATCACGCTTATTCAAAAAAATAAATTAATAAATTATTAAACAGATAAAAATGTATTAAAATGCAAGGAGAATAGTATTAGGGTAGCAATGCATTGCATCTTCGCTTGAACTTCTGAAGTTCCAACTGCACGACATCCTCTGGGAGGCTGTTCCACAGTCCAACGGTGCGAGGAATAAAGGACCTCTGGAACCGAGATGATTTTGTTTTTCATATCATAACTCGTAATAATGTGAGAAATCACAACAATGACAGTAACGTCAACCACTGAAGAATTAACCAAAAGGAGTGAACCTGACTGTAGAGCTACTGGCCCTATTACAAAATGGCCATCGTTTGTTTACTTTGCAAAATAGCTATGGTATGATTCCTTTGCAATAAAGACCAAATCAACTTTTCCTCGATAAAAAGGCCAATGGAAGAAGTGAGAAAAAAAGTTGTGATTACAACAAAACACATGTAATTCTTATAAAATTAAATAAACAAGGTAAAATTACCGCCAAAAAAGGACAAATAAACTGCGAAGAAATACCAAAAATGAAAAACCCCGGAGACACACTCATCAAATGACTTTTCATGCATCACACTCCAAGAATCCCTTAACTTCATAAGCAGTCGGAGTCGAGGGACCAGCAGAAATAGGCAAAGGAAACGTTAATAGAGCACGGAGTGGAGAAGGAGAAGGAGGAGGAGGAGGGAGGAAGATACCCTAGTGATGGAGGAGGGGGGGGGTTGGTTGGCAGGATCTGAATTTGAGGCGTGGGAGAGAAGACGGAATAGGCATTATCACAAGATGGGAAAAAAATGTTTCCTCTTCTCCCCAGCACAGAAAAAGAATGGACCTCCGGTGACGTTACTCCGAAGACATGCGAAAATTACCTGTCAAGTGTCTCCCTCTCCTCCTCCCTCCTGCTCGTCCTTAGAAAGGAGAAAACATCCTCCTCCCTTAAAATGCTAATGTCTGGAAAATCCTTCGGGAGATTCCGACCCCCTTTCCATCTCCATCGAGATGATGACGCGGCTAACCCGTGTAAAAGTGGCAGAATCACAAACACGCATATAAAAGTCGAGCGGCAAAAGATCCGAAGAGATTAGGCGAGGGGAACCTTCGGAGGTTTCCAAAACGTTCGTCTCGCCGTCGAAAACACTCTAATGGATGACTAACTTTCCATGAAGTTCAATATCAGACACACCCAAACACATACACACACACAGAATAAGTGACCATGAAGTTTAACAGGAGAGAGAGATTAACTAAAGCACCGTCGCCTTTTCACAAAATGCAAAATCATTAAATGAAACATTATTGTCAGCACTGGACATGGAAGCTGAAACGTCTTCAAAAAGGATCTGAAGAAATGACATTACTGTACCTTCAGGGAGCGTTGAACAGAGGCCACGGACCCAGTGACAACAAAGGTATTTTGACCACAGCTGAACCTTTAGAAGGGAGCCTCATCATTCCCGTTTTCGGCTGAACAAAGATCATCCGGAAAACAACGGAGAGTCGTAAACCGGACCGAATGAAAATGCAAATTGTTACGCGAACGAGAAACAAACGAGCCCGAAATGCTACGAGGTAATTTCATTGCGTCATTTACTTAATATAATGAAATCAAAGGTGGATAATGAAAGCGTAATTGTAACAGGATTGCATCATCTTCATTAAGCCCAAGGTAAACAGATATTAATCAGATTCCCTCTCTTGCTGCGTGTATAATAAGGGTTTGTATGAGAGTCAAAGTCTTGGGATTTAAACAGGCAAACTTGATGTTTTCATTGCCAGATGGCAGGTGCTTCAAAATGAAAATACATTATCACAAGAGGAATTCCATATGGGTGAATATCTTCAACCTGGATTCCTATATAATGCAGGACATATAAAGACAGTATCTGTATGTCTGTATGTTTGTTAAAATCTTGCTGAAGTATAAAAAATAAGAATACAAATATAAAATACCTTTCGAATTGCCATAGGTGAGGATCATAATTCATACTTCTTAAATCGATTGGGTGTCCCGTCCCAGCGTGGCACGGGAAGCAGTGCAATGTGATTTGCATATATTTTTCTTTTGAAATAGTATTTTTTTAATAATATTATTAAATAAATAAATAAATAAATATATATATATATATATATATATATATATATATATATATATATAGTGCAATTTATTCTGACTGTTTTTATTATCACTATATATACATACATACATACATATATATATATATATATATATATATATATATATATATACATATATATAATATATATATATACTGTATATATGTATATAAAATAATTAAGCCACAAATATCGTTTAATATAGAATTTACTTATCAATTGCATTTCCCAAAGGAACTGCAATTGATGAGTACTTATGCCCCGCCAAGAATACAAAATAATCATGCATGTATAAACATCTAATATATAAATATATATATATATATATATATATATATATATATATATATATATATATATATATATATATATATATATATGTGTGTGTGTGTGTGTATATATATGTGTGTGTATATAATGGCATACAGCAGGGTCCATAAAACACATCAAAAGGCCATAATTTATTCAAGCGAGACGTTTCGCACACGTACCATGTGCATCTTCAATCTGCAAATATAAGAAATTTCGTTAAAATTTACAAAAAACTATTTTAAAAAGATAAAGTTATGAGAAAAAAAATTATTTACAAAAGTTAAAATTAATATAACTTGAAACGTATACAGTAAAAAGAAACCAGTGCTCAACAAACCATTCTTTTTACTGTACACGTTTCAAGTTATATTAATTTTAACTTTTGTAAATAAATTTTTTTTCTCAACTTTATCTTTTTAAAATAGTTTTTTTTGTAAATTTTAACGAAATTTGTTATATTTGCAGATTGAAGAGCACATGGTACATGTGCGAAACGTCTCGCTTGAATAAATTATGGCCTTTTGGTGTGTTTTATGGACCCTGCTGTATGCCTTTATATATCTTCGCCCGAATCCTTTTTGCATATATATACTATATATATATATATATATATATATATATATATATATATATATATATATATATATATATATACGTGTGTATGTGCGTGTGCGTGTACGTATGTGTGTACGAATGTACGAATATGTATGTGTCTGTGTGTTGGAATGTTCGTTAAAATCTACCAAAAATATAAGTTCTAGTACAAAAGTTTGGAAACCCCACGAGGTGAGGAACGCAATGCCCGATTCTGAACCCCGTTCGGGCACTCTGCATTGCCCTGCAAACAAAGATACGCAATAATATCAGGAAACACTTCTGCAAGAGTTGTAAGGTGCAACGTTATTTCCATAGATTGTGCCCTGGGAATAAAGCAGGTGTTCACCAGTGTTAAACGGGTCAAGGTTGAAGCATGCCTCTGACGACAAGTGGAGCGAGTTCAGAGCAAATTACCAATGAAAGATTTTGACTGAGCGACAGTGAACCAAACGGAGATAGTCAAACACAAGAGGACATACAGGAATGATATACAAGAAAACTATATTAGGTGAAAACATTTCGAAAAAACGCATAAAACAAGATAATACGCGCAGTCAACGGGGCAACTTTACTAGAACCCTGATACTGATGTGCATAATTAATTAGGAGTGTAATAAACATACAATGACATTGCAGAGACCTTAATCCATACACTTCTTTGAAGGCTTTCTGAGATAACCAATAATGAGATTATACACTGAAATGTCAAATGACTTCAATTTTTTCAAGATAATTAAACAGACATTGGAAATCCATCTATCTGAAAAAACTAATAAAATAAATAAAAAAAATTATCAGCACTTTACAAACTTTCTTCTCATGTTATCAAGTAACAGAGAGAGAGAAAAAGTTAAGTATACCTTAGTTTAACCAGACCACTAAGCTGATTAACAGCACTCCAATGGCTGGCCCGAAGGATTAGACTTATTTTACGTGGCTAAGAACCAATTGGTTACCCAGCAACGGGACCTACAGCTTATTGTGGAATCCGAACCACATTACACCGAGAAAAGAATTTCTATCACCAGAAATAAATTCCTCTAAATCTTCATTGGCCGGCCGGCTAGCAGAGTGCTAGCCGAGAACTCTACCGACTCGTACAACGAGGAACTAGAGAGAGAGAGAGAGAGAGAGAGAGAGAGAGAGGATAGCTCTGCGGAAGTGGAACTACATACCAACATACGTTCCTTGGTGGGTAATGATATTATCGCATCATGGGTACAGATCCTTTAAATTCACATCTTCCCTAAATTTAAAGTAGATGGAGAGATGTCACTTTCTACTTTCTGAGGGAAAACATATTTAAACTTTTATTCATACATACAGACAGATATACATACAAATACATACATACATACACACATATATAATATATATATATATAATATATATTATATATTATATATATTGTCAAGTCCTGACATCTTTTGTAATTGTCACTTTTTATATTAAGCCTCCACCACCGCCATCTGTTGTTGGGTTTTGTCTCCAGACTTCAATTTTAGTCCTTGTTTTCCTAGCACCGCTAGTGAGTTATTATAAAATTACTTATGTTTATTTTTTGATCCTTGGGAAAAGTGACTTAACAGCTCCATGCTTCGGTAAGGGAGAGCTCCATAACCTTAGTGGTGAATACTTGTTTCCTAATATAAAGTATTGTGATATTGTGCCACTCTTTATAGTGAGAAGTGAGTAAAATACTTTTGATTGTACTTATGGTTGTATCTATCCTACGGTAACCATTGGGAGCATATAATAATTTTTCGATCATGAGTGACAACTAAAGCCAAAGAAAGAGGTTAACATCAGAAAAAACGGAAATTCACTACAGTGGGGGCCTGACCGGGATATGAAGTGATATGAAGTGATATGAAGTGATATGAAGTGATATGAAGTGATATGAAGTGATATGAAGTGATATGAAGTGATTTAAGCTCGTTAGTGTAGTGATCGAATTTTGTGAATTTCGTTAATGCACAATCAATTGTAATACCTCCACCGTTGTTGAGCTCTCCCTTCTGCGATCAAGGTGCCGTATTGTATACGTCATCGCAAGTATTACTGATAGTTTGGAGGAAGTGCAGCGCAAGGAATCGGTACTTAGTCGCCGTTCTGTTGCCTTGACGCTGCCGACTATCGCATTTTTGCGTTCCTTAGTCACCCCAGACGTATTGGAATGCTTCTGGATTAATTTCCTTCATAGGGTACTCATCCCCTCTCGCCGATTGTTTGGAGAAGTGCAGTGCAGGAATCGGTACTTAGTCGCCGTTCTGTTGCCTTGACATTGCCGACTATCGCTATTGCGTTCTTTAGTCACCCCAGACATATTGGACCACTTTAGGTAACCATCCCTCTCATCATTCAGGATAGATTTCCCTCAGGGATTACTGTCCCTCTTTTACAGAATACGAGAGAACCAAGGAACACGTTTTCCTAGTGCTTTAAGTCACTGTAGTGAATTTCCGTTTTTCTGATGTTAACCTCTTTCTTTGGCTTTAGTTGTCACTCGTGATCGAAAAATTATTATATGCCTCCAATGGTTACCGTAGGATAGATACAACCATAAGTACAATCAAAAGTATTTTACTCACTTCTCACTATAAAGAGTGGCACAATATCACAATACTTTTATATTAGGAAACAAGTATTCACCACCTAAGGTTATGGAGCTCTCCTTACCGAAGCATGGAAAGCTGTTAAGTCACTTTTCCCAAGGATCAAAAATAAACATAAGTAATTTTATAATAACTCACTAGCGGTGCTAGGAAAACAAGGACTAAAAATTGAAGTCTGGAGACAAACCCAACAACAGATGGCGGTGGTGGAGGCTTAATATAAAAGTGACAATTACAAAGATGTCAGGACTTGACATTCCTCCCCTTTTGAGAGTAAAATTACTATCCAAGACTATTTTAAGAATATAACTAAAAAGATGGAGATTTATATAATTCAAGCTTAATGTCTCTCAACTCCTAGGGAGCCGAGGTTGACGCGATAGAGCATCGGCGATGGTGTTCTGTGATCCCGAGATTTTCCTCACTTCGATGTTAAATGAGGAGAGGATGTAGGACCATCTGAGGAGTTTCTGGTTGGTGAACTTCGCACGGTGGAGGAAACTCAGAGGCATGTGGTCAGAGTAGACAATAACATTGTCTCAGGCCTTCAGATACAATGGACGGAAATGTAGCACCCGTGTTGATTATACTGAATAATTCTTTTTCTACTGTAGCCCATCTGAGTTGTGGCCCTTTGAAGAATCCAGAATGATAGGCTATGGGCAAGAGTCTCTCCAACAGAGGCAAGGAAGCAGCACCATCACTCACGATTTCCTGTAAAAGAACACCACCAAAACCGATGTTGCTGGCATCTACCTGAAGATAGAAAGGTTTGGTGAAGTCAGGAGCTTGTAGAAGTGGCTTTGAAATCATAAATAGTTTTAGCTGATCAAAGGCCCTGTTATGATTACATGTCCACTTAAAGGTACTTTGGTTGAAGTTAGAGCAAAAAGTGGAGCAGTGATTATTGAAAAGTTTGGGCAAAATCCAGAATAGTATGACACCATGCCTAAAAAATGTCTTAAGCTCTTTCCTATTCCTTGGTTCTGGATATTCCTGGATGGCACAAATGTTCACATCCTTAGGAACAATAGTGCCACTGCCTATGATGTGACCAAGATAAGTTACCTGACCTTTACCAAAGGAGCTCTTTGCAAGGTTGATGGTCAAGTTTGCCTCTTAATCTTTCGAAGAGGGAAGTTAGTATTCTCAGGTGTTCTTCCCAGGTAGTGGTTGCTATGACAATGTCGTCCAGGTACACATATACATGGGGAGTCCCTGATGATGTCTTGCATAGTCCTCTGAAATGTAGCTGGGGCATTGGTTAGCCAAATGGCAATACATTATATTCAAATAAACCAAAAGGAGTGATGAACGCTGAAGCTTCTTTGGCCCTTTCTGTTAGCTTAATCTGGTAGTAGCCTTTCAGCAGGTCTGAGTTAAATATTTGGCATAACTGACAGAATCTATTATATCAGTTATTCTGGGCAATGGGTAAGAGTCTTTGACAGTCTTTAAATTAAGTTTTCTATAATCGGTACACATGCGGTAGGTATTGTTGGCTTTCCATACCAGAATGCATGGAGAAGCCCACGGGGATGTACTGGGCTTGGGAGGTTATGTTCCAGTAAGTATTCCACTTCCTGTTTCAAGATAGGCAGATGGCGATGAGATACCCTGTAAAAAAGATTGTCTGATGGGTTTTGTATTAGGTTCTAGTACCACATCATGCTTTACTTTGGTGCAGCTTCCAGGCCTATCTGAGCAAATTGATGCATACTTGCTAATGAGTACACTCAAGTCTTTCTTTTGATTGGGTGAACAGTCTAGGAACTGTGGAAGGGACTTTAGAATTTCCGAATTGTTCATGTCCTTCCAAGACAAAGACTTCACACTGAAATCAGTCTCGTCGTCTTCATGGCTCACCTCTGTACCAACTTCGGTAGGAGTCTGCACCTCATTCTGCATCTCATTCTGTGACCTATGATTAAGAGGCGTTAGTGAAAAACTCTGCTTGGCAGACTTAACGTCATGAATTACATGATTAACTATACCTGTGGAAGATTCATGATAGGGTTTTATCAAGTTCACATGTACAAGCTGAGTAGACTTACGTCTGTCAGGAGTTGCAATAATATAATTTGTTTTTGTGGTCCGCCTGATAATCTCATAAGGTCCCATGAATTTCTCTCTCAAGGGGGAGCCAGGTATGCAGTGATATACCAGCACCTTATCTCCACACTTAAACTCTCTTACCTTTGCCTTCTTGTCATATCTATCCTTCATAAGCTCTTGAGCATGCTGAAAGTTCTTTCGAGCGAAGGCATGGATATACAACAACTTCTCCTCCAAGGTCTTCAAGTATTGGGAAGGCTTACCTGATTTTCTTTCCTAGAACCTTTTAGTATCTGTTCTTTTATCATGCTTAGGTTGGACCCAGGTCTTCGTCCAAACATCATCTCAAATGGAGAAACTCCTGTAGACTCATTTTGATGCGCCTGAAGTGTGTACAGAAGTAAGTCTAGGTCTTCATCCCATTCCTTCTCCATTTCCATTCCGTGAGCGTCGTAGCAAATTCTTAAGAGTCTGATGTACTCTCTCTAAGGCCCCATTGGACTGAGGATGATAGGCTGAAGAGAGAACATTAAAGATGTTAAACTGATGGAGAGCACTCTGGAACAATGTACTGGTAAAGTTGGTACCCTATCGCATTGAAGTTCCCTAGGAAAACCAAACAATGTAAAAACTTTAATCAGCTGTTGGATAATGGTTCTAGCAGAGATATTTTTAAGTGGAAATGCTAGAGGGAACCTAGTAGTGGGGCAAAGAACACTTAGTATATATTCATTACGCTAGTTTTTGGCAAAGGCCCAACACAGTCTATAATTATTTTATCAAAAGGTGTATTAGGGACCACAATGGGCACTAGAGGGCTGGTGGTATCTTTTCATTAGGCCTTCCGGTAACTTGGCACACATGACACCTCTCTACGAAACTCTTTACGTCCATCTTCATTCTGGGCCAGTAGAAATCTTCTAGGAGGCGCCTGTATGTCTTTTGTGATGCCTAGATGACTCTCAGCAGAGTGAGCTAATTTCATGATTGAAGATCGGAGGCTGCCAGGTACAACCAGTTGATGACAGTCGCGCCACGAGTCTTTGTCAGTCAGTGTAGGAGACCTGTAATGACGCATGAGGATATTATTCTCTAGATAAAATAAAAGGGTAACTTATGGCTCTTATCCGAGGGACTTTTAATCTTGTTGAAGCAATCCTTAGGTTATCATCTGATCTCTGAAGATTACGAAATCATCATGACGGAGACCAACCAAGTCTGCTAAGCTTGGCGAGGTGTTTGAGGTGTAAGTCATCAGTGGGAGCTCCAATTGCAGCTTTAGTAGCAGCAGAGCGAGTGGTGGCTTGACAAGGTAGAACTTCCTGTTGGTTCTGCTCATTTTCTATAACACACACTGGTTGAGAAATAATGAGATTAGGTAAAACAGTTCCTTCAGCTAAATCATTTCCTAGCAGAATATCAGCTTTCACAAGGCAAATCTCTATCCAGTAAGGCTACTTGGTTCTTCCAGTAAAGTAAAGGGCAATCTATATACATATTAACCACAGGTAACACTAATTTACTGGATAAATCAGTGATGGTGACATATTTATTAGTAGGCCGGGTCAGAGGTTTCAATTTACCACTTACTATAGTTTGTGACGATCCTGTGTCCCTTAACAACTTTACAGGGTAATTATTGACAGTACCAGAGCAAAGGAAACCGAGAAGTCATTTGTGACTTGAGAACAATGGAGAGCAATCCTTCTTTGGCTTTTGCTCTGGGTAGTCTCTGGTCTGTTCCTGCTGTTTGCTGAGAAGGCTGCATAACCTTAGAAAATTGACATCGGGGTTAGGACAGTCTTTTATGGCATGTCCTTCTGTTTACAGAAGGAACAATAAATATTTATACTTGCCTGATCTGTAGAGTTATGTTTCTTGACCTTATGGATGAGGTGATATTCATCAGCAAGAAGAGCTGCTTTCTTCCCCTCCTTCTCCTGCCGTTCTCTGATGTACACAGAAATGTTGAAAGGAATTCTCCTCAAAAACTCCTCTAGTACCATTAAGTTCTGTAATTGTTCCAAAGTAGTTATGTTTTCAGATTCTAACCATTTCTAAACTGTTTTAATTTGACCTGAAACAATTCCAAATAAGTTTGAGTGGTTCCTTTATGGAGTTCCTGAACATTTGTCTATACCCTTCAGCTGTAATGGTATAGGCATCAAGGACAGCTTTCTTCAGGACATAGTAATCTCGTTCCTCTAACATTTGCGAAAGCTATATGAGCAGCCTTGCCTTTCAGTGCACTCGAATGAGTAGAACATATTGTTCTTCTGGCCAATGCAAGGTTGTGGCTGTGTCCTCAAAAAATACCAAAGAACACGTCTGGTTCTTTTTCATCAAACGGGGTAGTAGTTTAAGAGCCTTAGTGAGGGAAAAACATTCAAGCTCTCTCTCTTTGCCTTTCTCGTCCAACCTGATATTGGCTAGCTGTCTCTCCATCTCTATCTTTTCTTCTCTTTCCTGTCGTTCCAAGGCTATCATCCTTTCTTTCTGCTCATATTCAGCTTGACGAGCTGCCTTTTCTCTCTCCAATTCAAGCTGCAACTTGAGCTTCACCAATTCTGGATCCTCTATAGCCTCAGCTACGCCTCTCCCTAATGTAAGGGGCCGAAGGGAAGCAGTTTCTTCTGATGAAACGGAAGCTTTGGCTACCAGGAAATCCAAAACTCTACCCAGCAGTTCTGCTTTCACCATGGAGGGCAATACAGGAATACCTGCTTGCTCAGCAATCTTTTGCAGGTCGTTTTCTTGGCATCTTTCAACGATAAGAGGTGCCCCGAGGGTCCTCAAAAACTTCTCCATGTTGAAAGACATGGTGGATCACGAAAAGCACTTTTGGTCCACTATGAGCACTTTCCGAGTCACTGTCACCGAATCACTGCATCACTATCGCTAAACCACTGAATCACCAAGCTAAACCGCAGAAGTATTGAATCTCTATCCCTTTATGGTTGATTCACCGAATCACTAAGCACTAGGTCAATAAATCACCGAATCACTAAGCACTAGGTCAATAAATCACCGAATCACTAAGCACTAGGTCAATAAATCACCGAATCACTAAGCACTAGGTCAATAAATCACCGAATCACCAAGCACTAGGTCAATAAATCACCGAATCACTAAGCACTAGGTCAATAAATCACCGAATCACCAAGCACTAGGTCAATAAATCACCGAATCACTAAGCACTAGGTCAATAAATCACCGAATCACTAAGCACTAGGTCAATAAATCACCGAATCACTAAGCACTAGGTCAATAAATCACCGAATCACTAAGCACTAGGTCAATAAATCACCGAATCAGTAAGCACTAGGTCAATAAATCACCGAATCACTAACACTTACTGTCACGGGTATGAATATATTCCCACTTTAAAGAAATATATACTAATAGCCTATCATTCTGGATTCTTCAAAGGGCCACAACTCAGATGGGCTACAGTAGAAAAAGAATTATTCAGTATAATCAACATGGTGCTACATTTCCGTCCGTATCTGGAAGGCCTAGACAATGTTATTGTCTACTCTGACCACATGCCTCTGAGTTTCCTCCACCGTGCAAGGAAGTTCACCAACCAGAAACTCCTCAGATGGTCCCCCACATCCTCTCCTCATTTAACATCGAAGTGAGGAAAATCTCGGGATCACAGAACACCATCGCCGATGCTCTATCGCGTCAACCTCAGCTCCCTAGGAGTTGAGAGACATTAAGCAGATTATATAAATCTCCATCTTTTTTAGTTATATTCTTAAAATAGTCTTGGATAGTAATTTTACTCTCAA
>NC_089755.1:25317676-25322676 GCF_040412425.1 Macrobrachium rosenbergii
AGCTCATACCCATGGAAAACATAAAGAAAAAATTTAGGAAAAGGCGAAGATCAAATGTCTACAATAATGTGGTGAAATCAATGCGTATTTGGCAGAATTAAGAAAAAGCACAAAGATTATATTAATTCTGCAATACACACATATACATACATACATACATTTATACTATATATATATATATATATATATATATATATATATATATATATATATATATATATATATATATATATATATATATATATATTAATTCTGTAAACACACTTATATATTCACATATACAGTATATATGTGTGTGTGTGTATTACACAATTAATATAATCTTCGTACTTTTTCTTAATTCTGCCCAATACACACTGATTTCACGACATTATTGTAGACATTTGATCTTAGTCTTTTCCTAAATTTTTTCTTTATGTTTTCCACGGGTACGAGCTTGAAGAGCGCGCTAATTTGTAAACCCAGTAGATACATAAAAGAGCATATGTAAACATTATGTACACCTTAAAATGTTCGTTACTGCGTTTGGTTTAATATTATGACGAACCTTTTTACCAACATACAAGAAAAATAATTATAAGGAAAGTGATCTAAAATTGCGGGTGTATCATTACTCTTCTTTATATCATCCTGCTTGTTCGGGAATGCACTGCTGTGAAGACCCTACCTTGAATAGCGTATTTAATCCATTACACCAACGGAAGTCATAGTTAATTAAAACGAAGAAGGAAAAAGAAATAAATGTTTATCTTGTTTCCGTCCAACCCTGACGGAATTATGAATTAAAATCCTATAATTGCATTGGGCATTTGCTCAACACCACTTCCTTTCTCTTCCGAGTCAGTTTTGGGAAAGATATGAAACAATCTCAAGAACTATTTACATTCACATTTCTTAATGATTAAAAGTGCTGGCGAGATGGAACATGACTCACACACGGCGTTTATCTAAAAGCTTTTATTTCAAACCTCTTGCTTTTTCATGGAATTTCCAAAGCCCACTTCTAAATGAGGATCTGCCATAATACCTGGTTATTTTGTAACTTTTACATAAATAATGTTTTATTCACAATTTTACGTTTCAAATATGAAATGTAACAAGAAACTAAAACTTTACTTCAAAATTTAAACCAGGCATCATGATGGATTACATGCGACATTATTCTAAATATTTTAAGTGGCACTTGACATGTTTGATTCACTTTTAGAGTAAATTCGCGTTTGATCTCTGCCATCGTTTTATCGAAATGAATAATCCACGTTAAATCTGACGTGGAATGACCCAGCTTTTGATTCGAAACGTTCTTTGCATAGAGCTTCATGGATAAATAAAAGTTTTCATTCGAGACGAGCTTCATATCAAAATGACATAAACGTGTTCGTTATTTTCAACATTTAGTACGTTTAGCTTACATTTTAATAAGAAAAAATAAATAACAAGGTTGTACAACTAACAAATTGTGATGGCAGATGCCTTTGGACAACAATCTAACTAACCAATATTAACTACAAAGTCAAAGACTTCATACAGACATAAGACTTATCTACCAGATTTGGAAATGAAACATTTCTGGCCAAGTAAATCAGACACTACTAGCAGTCAAAAATATGGAAACCTGGCAGTTATGGATAAGAGCCTTATTACCATACCAGTCTTGGAAATGGGATCTTAACACGTCATAAAAATGAAACCTTAATACAGGCCTTAGATATGACACATTACTACATTCCAGAAAACGAAACCTTATCACCAAATCTTGAAATAAGATATTACTAAGAGTCCTAAACTGAAACCTGATCACCAATCCTGGAAATAAGACATTACTAAGAGTCCTTAAAACGGAACATTATCACTGCTCCTTGAAATATGACATTACTAAGGGTCCTGAAAATGAAACCTTATACAGTTACTTGAATTAAGACATTACTAAGAGTCATTAAACTGAACTCTGATCACCAATCCTTGAAATGAGACATTACTAGGAGTCCTTAAAATGAAACATTATCACTGCTCCTTGAAATAAGATATTACTAATAGTCCTTAAAGTGTAAGTTATCACCAGTGAAATAAAACAGATCTAGTAGTCTCGAAAGCTCCAATGGAAATAAAACTTTCATACCACAGAGAGAGAACACACCACTGCCGGTCATGGAAATAAGGTCCAGCCACCAGTCACGGAAATGAAACCCTCCTACCAACGTGACAATTAGGAATGACCACATCACATAATGAGATCCTACTTCCCAGTCATGGAAATAAGACCCTACTTCCTGTCCTGGAATTGCGGATTCATTACCATGGAAATGAGAACCTGTAGCCATCGTGGAAGCAAGATATTACTATTAGTTATTCAAACAGGACCATATTACTAGTTATGGAGATAAAACCTTGTTACGAGTCATAAAAATAAATCCCTACACTAATGTCGTCGCGCCATTTTTAATAGCCACAAATCAATCAATGAAATCCCTACATTATGTCAGAAAACCTTTCCGCCAATCATGAAAAAGACCTATTATCCATTACTGGCATTACTGGAATGAGAACCCACCAACTGTAATTGAAGTAGGACCCTACCAGCAATCTTGGAATGAGGCCCTGCAATCAGTCTTGGGAATGAGATCCTACCACAGAAAAGAGACCCTACAAACAATCCTGATTTTGAGGATTCATGACCCGTCATGGAACTGAGATCCTAACCCTGAACTTACAATTCAAGAGGGGCAATGGCTCTAAACCATTATACCGAAATTTACTTATCTCTTTACATGAGGTAAGAACAATCACTTGAAATGATAAATTTAGATCATGGAGCTGCTGAATCCTGTGCCATGGCCTTATTTACGATCTTCCTAAGTGCCTGATTTATATAACCTTCCTTCTTTGAAAAGGCATGACAAAATTTAGTGCCACTTCACTTAGTGACACTGACGTCGAAAAAGCAGAGAAAGAAATCTATAACAGAGAGACAGACAGACAGACAGATAGACAAAACTCCACCAAGCAGACAGTTAATGATAAGACTGAACACAATGAAGAAACAAATTTATACAATACGACATAAACATCAAGATTAAGACTGAGAAACGAACACCATCTTCACTATGCGGCTTTATTAAAAGGAAATGGCAGCAGCAAAAAAAGGGATGGGGGGATGAAGGCGGCCTTCTACTTCACCGCATCTTCGCCGACAATGGAGTCGAAGAAAGATCCCTTCGCTTCTACATAAAAGAAAAGATTCGGTGGGCACAGACTTGACGGGATGGAGGAGGTAACAGAGTATACGGGTATGGGGGGTGGGGGTGGGGGAGGAGGTTTGAAGCAGGAAGATGAAGGGCGGATGGATAGAAGAAGCGAAGAATGGCATTTGGAATGGGAGGAAGAAGTCTTCTCCAGCCTCCTTGCGTATAGTTCCCTCTTCACAGCTCCTTGGGACCCTGGCAAAGAGGCCTCGGCCGCACATGAAATAAACTCCACGCCGAATCTACGACGACTTTCATACCAGCCTCTCTCTCTCTCTCTCTCTCTCTCTCTCTCTCCTCAACAGCAACATTTCGCTATAGGCACTCTAAAAGGCTTGTACCCAGGAACCATTCTTGTTCCCAGAGTGTTTTTTTTTTTTTAGAGGGAGGGGAGGTGAAGGTTGCGGGTTTGGTCAAGCCGACGGTAAATATCTACAGCCAATATCATTGCCACAAATGGAGACAGCTGAGCATGAATCTTCACCGTTCAAGATTAGCCTCAATAATATCGGTTAACGATATTTACCGTCAGCTCGAAAAGACTGCAGAATGCTTTCTGACAGACTGAATGGATGTTCAGCGTTGGCTGAAAACACTACAAAGGTATAAATAAGGAGGAATTTTACTACGTTCATTTACATATAGACGAAAAATATTAAAATGCAAATGCAAGTAGCATTAATTAGAAAAAATGCATACGGAATATTTTTCAAATAATTCTTATACCTTGAAATTCGAAATTTTTAAGCTTCCCCCTCTTCCATTCAATTTTTTTACATTTTTCAGACATAAAAATATTTTCTGAGAACTCTCTTTAAACGGTTTAAAAAATATATGAAATACAACAAGAACATTTACAAAACAGAAGGAAAAAATTCTGTAATTTTATCACGGACTAAGCTTTCATTAGCAATAAATATGCATAACACTGAAAACAATTATTTGCGGTAAAGCCTCTTACGTGATATTTATAATTTTTCCTTATTGCTGTTATTTCCGTTTCTTCTCTGGCCTGAGTAGGACAGAGCATCAAGATGCCGACGCATTTCCTTTGCTCTTGTTGTTATTATTATTATTATTATTAGTAAAATACTTTTACCAGACCACTGACACTCATCTCTCACAGGGCTGGACCGAAGGATTTGTTTTCATTTTATATATATATATATATATATATATATATATATATATATATATATATATATATATATATATATATATATATATATATATATATATATATATATATATATATATATATATATTATATTTTGCAATTATTACAATTTTTCAAAAACTTTAGGAACTGGATAATTTCAAATGTTGAAGCTTCTGACAAAAATTTAACGGATCGATTTGTTTCCTAAACTTGATGTTCGCTGCTGTTTATACTTCGGACACTCACACAATAAATGTTGAATTGTTATCACCACTTTACAGTCAGAGCATTCAGGAGCAGGTTATGTGGATTATTCATCAGGTGTCCGTGTGTTAGACGAGACTGGCCTGTTCGGAGACGTGTCAGAATTACTTGCGTGTGTCTCTCTTTTTGGTATGATGAACTCAATATGTTGGAGATGAAAACCTGCGTATTTCACCAAGGGAGCATAAAAAACTTAATGCACCTCAGATTTCAAGTAACGTCAAACTTGTTTCTTAAGCAGTTTCAGGTCCATTAAACGCAAAGCCCAGAGGAAGGCAGAGAGTTCCTCATTCTAAATGTACAAGACATGAAGGGATGCTCCACCTGGCCGGCTC
>NC_089755.1:25325176-25327676 GCF_040412425.1 Macrobrachium rosenbergii
TGTCTGTGTCAACGTCTTAATTCTGTCCAGGTGTGGGATTTTTATTTTATTGTTCATTGGTCTTGTTACGGGGAACGGCAGAAAATGGTGTTTGCTTTGTGGATTGATTTCACAATTACATGCTCAGGGTACTTTAAAGATGACAGCTGCTTACGGATTAGTTCAATTTCCTTTTCCAGGAGATCCAGGAAGCAAATCCGTAAGACTCTTAAGAATAAATTGCTGGCTACTCTAATTTTGATAGAGATGTCATGAAAGTTATAAAAATGGATGTATGACAGAGAGAAAGTTGGTTTTCTGCATATGGTA
Source organism: Macrobrachium rosenbergii (assembly GCF_040412425.1). Taxonomy (NCBI): domain Eukaryota; kingdom Metazoa; phylum Arthropoda; class Malacostraca; order Decapoda; family Palaemonidae; genus Macrobrachium; species Macrobrachium rosenbergii. Next base: position 25,325,486 of record NC_089755.1, read on the forward strand.
AATTTGTATTCTGTCGTGTCTCGAATCATTAAAACGTCAAGAAAAGGAATTTTGTTGTCTCTTTCCCATTCAACTTTAAATTTGATGCTGGGCACTAATCCATTTAATTTTGAAAGAAATTCAATGAAATTGCCCACTTATTATCCCAAAATGTTAAGATATCATCTACTTATCTCATCCATAGCATGTCTTTAGGTTTTATTGCGTTTATTATTACAGATTCAAAATATTTCACGTATAGATTGGCTAAAACAAGACTTAAAGGGCTGCCCATGCTGCACCCGAATTTTTGTTCATAGAATGACTCCCCGAATGAAAAGATGTTGTTTGATACACATAATTCAACTAACTTTATTATTTTATCTAGGGCTAGTGGAAAACGATCTGAATAGGGGGCTAATTTTTCCCTCCAAAACTGTAGAACGTCCTGTTCTAGTACTTTTGTGAATAAAGAATCTTAGAAGTTTTATGTTGTGAAGTGGTGTATGTGCTTCTTTGAATTTGTGACAGAAATCTTCAAAATGTTTAATGTGACTGGGAGAAAATGTGCTTAAGAAAGGGGAAAGGAGGCGGGCTAACCACTTAGAAATTTTATAACTGAAAGCTCCGGCACATGAGATGATAGGTCTGAATGGAAGATTATCTTTACGAGTTTTGGGAAGGCCATAAAAGTAAGGTAATTTTGGGTTATTGACTTTAAATTTCTCCAATAGTTCGATGCTATTTTTGTCTTTGCCAATTAATCTTACTTTTCTAAAAAATTCTGTGGGGACGTTTTGGAGGGGATTTTTCGTTAATTTGTCTTAAGTGTTAGTTTCACTAAGGAGTTGGTTGATTTTGTCGAGGTAAAAGTCTTTGTCCATAATCACGATTTTGCCGTCTTTGTCGGATCTACTTCTTACAACATCTAATTTTTGTAGCGAGCGGATGACTTTCATAAATCTACGGGGGACAGGATATTTCTTGTTAAGGTCAGCTATTGCATTTAGTAAGGTGCCTTTTAAACACATCTCTTCTCGGATGTAATTTTTATCAGCTATGAATTTGTCAAAAGCAACAATGAAATCTAGGTTATTTTTCCGGTCTGGCATGAGGGCAGAGGATAAACCAAGGTGCAAAACTAGGTGTTGGCTAATGATGAGGGGGGTGGTTGATAAATTGAAAACTTTATCTTGTTGCTCAAGATTGTTCCAAGTGCTATTATTTATTAAGTTATTAACTTATGGGAAAGTCTATTGGAATGAGTGACTTAACGGCTGACCTATGGATCTGGTATAAATACCGCTTTTCTGTAACTTTTTCTCATCCACTATTTGCCTGAGGAGAGAGACAGTTTGGTCTCTGAAATATAGCCTTTATATTCCATATTTTGGCGTTTCTATGGACTCCCTTATATTTTATATACATATACATATATATATACATATATACTGTATATATATGTATACACACACAAATACATATACATACATACATACAATCACCAATATGCTATTTTCCCTAGCAGGGGATGGGTCCAGATAAAAGCAAGACATTTGTCACTGCCAAGAGCATCCTTTCATTTCCGGATAAAGGGCGAATCCCATGTACACCAAACGTCCCCAATATCAACAACTTCACATACCAACACCAAGGCCCCTCACCCACACTGCACTACGCACTCTTTCATACTTCCTGTACATCAAAGTCCTCCGATTCCATCGCCTCTTGACCTCCAACCAGCTAAGAGTTTCTCGTTGTCACTCATTTCCTTCCTCCCAAAAGGTCCGAATCATTCAGCTTTCGCCAACCTACTGCCCCTCAAATATCTATCTCGATGTGCCCTAATGATTAAGACCAATAACAAACTGTTGCTTTCTATATAAGAATATATCTTGTGACCTAAAATTAATAGAAAAGGGATTATCGATCAATCAATCGACAATCAAGTAATGAGGAAAGAAATAAAGACGAGAAAGATCAGAAGAAAATACCACTACAAAAATGAAAAGTATTTCACCTACTTTCCTTTCGGAACGCAGCCAAAACGGAACCATAATTTCTACTTTTTCTTCTTCCGCTTTCTTCTCCTTCTTTCCCGATACTGAATTATGGGGCTGTTAACCAAAGTTATCAGATGAAGCTCGAGTTATATTCATAAAAAAAGATCAGAAACAGGAGGATGCAATTATTCTCAGAATGAGTTCCCATT
>NC_089755.1:25330176-25340176 GCF_040412425.1 Macrobrachium rosenbergii
AAAAGAGGTACATTTGGATTCCTTAACATATCTGATCGCATCCTAAGAGATATTCGTGACTAGCCTTGATAGCATAGCGGAGCCTTCTGTCACATTTAATATTTGATGGGTTTGGATAACCTTGTCCCTTTCCAAGACACCACTCGGCAAAAGCTTCCTCTCCTCTCTATCTCAATAGTTTTCGTGCTGTACATTCCCCAAACCATCTCTCTCTCTCTCTCTCTCTCTCTCTCTCTCTCTCTCTCTCTCTCTCTCTCTCTCTCTCATTTGAATGCAAGTAAACCTAAGCATTTACCACACTATCAAATCCATGTATCAGTGTTCTTATTTTCTACCTACATTAGCATCAAGCTTTAAATTAGGTCCTTCTCATTCCAGTACTTCTTTACTGTGAGTGTATCTCTCTCTCTCTCTCTCTCTCTCTCTCTCTCTCTCTCTCTCTCTCTCTCTCATACACACACACACACACACACACACACAAAGCAAGGAACTTTTACCGAACTATCACTAATGATACATTCAACTCAAGGTCTGAAAAGAAAAAAAGAACGGTTCCACTGCTTAAGCCTAAACAAAATTCACTATAACGATATGCAAAACGAGTCAATTATGTTTAAGGAGTTTTTTCTTCCCTTCAGTCACTGTGATCAAATTAGCCCGCCAGAATTTCTTAATGTATTTATAACCAGGAATTCTGGAAAAGTTGTGCGGAAGAAATGAATGAAAATAAAGCCCGAGCTGTGTTATAAGATAAAGATTATTTGCAATGAATGACTGAGTTCAAATCATAAAAAAGATTAGTAGAAGGTACATTCTGTACCTATGAATTACAGGTATTTTCATTATGCAACAGAAAATTTACTACTAAGCATGGACATGAGCAGAAAACAAAAATAGCTCATAAAGGCAAGAGAAAAGAAAATCCCGCTGAATAAATGAAAAACCTAAGTAACACAGGGTTCCAACGCCGTATCACACAAATGGTCTAGGCCCTCCCACTCCTCTCGAACCCTGAAGCGTCGTAGATAGGTAGATAAAATATACAATTTAGGCCAAAGGCCAAGCACCGGGACCTATGAGGTCATTCAGCTCTGAAAGGAAAGCTGCACGAAGAAACAATTGTTAGAAGGAGGTGGAAAGTAAGATGGAAGAAAGAATATGAATGTAGGTACAGTAAAATGAATGAAAGGGGTTGCAGCTATGAGCTTCAGTCTGTTAATTATATACAAAACAACATAAATCTCAATTTTTCAAAACGGTGCGCTTAGCATCATCACAAAGCACTAAAAAATAAGCTAAAACTTGAATAAAATCTTTCTCTGATACAAATGTCATGCGGCAAAATTCTCATTTTAGGTTTACCATAAAAATAACTTTAGCTGAGTCAGGTCTTTGTTTCCTTTGTCTTGTAACCTATAATGCTATCTAGTTCTCTCTCTCTCTCTCTCTCTCTCTCTCTCTCTCTCTCTCTCTCTCTCTCTCTCTCTCTCTCTCAACATATAACAAACATCTCTACATTTCACAAAATTGGGGCAAATTCATAAAATACACGCTTCATTCCTTTCGTGGACGTCCCTTGAGAGAGAGAGAGAGAGAGAGAGAGAGAGAGAGAGAGAGAGAGAGAGAGAGAGAGAGAGAGAGAGAGAGAGAGAGACTGGGCCAGCCTTTGGGATCACATGTACTCACAGGAATTTATGATTGTGGTAAAATAGCCAACATTTTTGAAATCCAACCTCAACAAAGAAAAGCTACCATTTCAAGCCCGCCTGTTCCAGTATACGAAAAGTCTTATTGCTTTGGGAGAGGGAAAAACCTTTGTCAGGGTCCTTTGGAAAATACCTCTTGATTTGCAGTCGATGGCAGGATATGATGCTCTCTTCAGAGAGAGAGAGAGAGAGAGAGAGAGAGAGAGAGAGAGAGAGAGAGAGAGAATACAATTATAGAATATAAATCCCCAAACGCTGGTTGGAGAAAAAGAGGGAGAGTGATAAAGTAAAAGATAGAGAGAGAGAGAGAGAGAGAGAGAGAGAGAGAGAGAGAGAGAGAGAGAGAATACAATTATATGAATATAAATCCCAAACGCTGGTTGGAGAAAAAGAGGGAGGGAAACGGAAGTGATAAAAAAGTAAAAAGAGAGAAGAGAGAGAGAGAGAGAGAGAGAGAGAGAGAGAGAGAGAGAGAGAGAGAGAGAGAGAGAGAGAGCCTTTGGTGTGTAATACAAAGTAAATCTTTCGCCATAAAATTGATCTAAAAGACACTCAAAATAGATAGACTAAGGGAGTATCAAGAGTATGTTTAAGTACGAGATGTACAAAATTTTATTACAATATTTGGAGAGTTTTGCCAATTTACCAATGTTTTATGCTGATATAAATCTTTCAGGAACCCTTACAGATATATATATAGTAAAAAAACACTAAAAATATCATACATTCTTTGAAACAGGTCTTTGAAATCGTAATTGCTTGGTGAATCATACAATGCAAATCTCCTATTCGGTTGAATTCAAAAGAATACATATTTACCTAACTTGCATTAACTAAGTCGGGTAAAGATACATCGTTTAAAAAGTGAGAACGTTTTTCATGGTCTGAGAAGGGCGGCAAGGGAGAGAAAACTTGGAAAATGAAAATAGAAAGTAGAAGACTGTATAGCGGAAGGATCAGAAAAAAAGGGCCTCTGCATACAGCCAACGCAATAGCCTGTCAAAGAGAGAATTTCATGACGAGGGCATTTACTGAAAGCGGCAACCTGCTACGAACGAGAAATCCTGTGCAAGTGCACCGCATGATTCTGAAACCACGAGATCGACTTTTCCTTTTCTTTGCGTACAGCGATTTCAGTATGGCTTAGTAGCTAGAAAATAAACGAAGTACTCTCTTTTTTCTTGTGTTACTCGAAACTGCTCCGCTCTTTCCACATACACACACACACACACACACATTTATCTTCTAGGTAGTATCTGAATGTTGTTAAGTGTTTAAACCTTCATATGACTCTGTTATCATTCTTTCTATGTCCTTATAATTATTATTAATAACTTTATTTTGCTTTCTTATTTTTTGGGTTATGTAAATACACACACACATTATATATATATATATTATATATATATATATATATATATATATATATATATATATATATATATATATATATATATATATATATAATAATAATAATAATAATAATAATAATAATAATAAAAGGGAAGGAACTCCATAAAACACCAAAATGGTAGATTTTAAAGCGTTATACTTCGAGGACAACTGTATTCCTCAACGGACAGGTAATGGATTAAGAGGCACAAGACAGGGCTACTTATACAGTTGAAGGAATATTCCAGAAGTCGCTCCTGTTGACAGCAATTGTCGGTTCAAAAGCCAGGTGGTAGAATCAGCACTGATTAAACAAAGAAATGCGATGAACCTCTCGAAAGGAGCCTGAGATTCAGATCTGAATGACAAAATCTTCCTCCAACCAGCGGTTAAGAAGATTAAGAAGTTGTCGACAAGAGTGACGTCGCGGCCGACTTCTGGACTGGAACTTTCCTTCAACTGTATAACTACCAATATTCTGTAACTCTTAATCCATTACCTGTCCGCTGAGGAATGTAACACTATAAAATCTACCCTTCTGGTGTTTTATGGGTTCCCTTTATTAGATGTGGATGTGTTTGTGTGTGTGTATTGTCCCAAATAACAATCCACAAATCTCACTAAATTTCTAATTCAATATACCTTGGGAGCAACTTACATCGAACTGGAATTATTACTGATAGCACATCTGACCCGGCCACGGTTCAAAACTGGGCCACTGGTTTACACAGTCGACATAAACATTTGACTATCTGGGCTATATATTTGAGCCAAGCAATTTATCTCTTTGAAAGTGTAGTTAAATTTTATTTTCCAGGTTGGGATACTCATTCTGGTGTCATTTTAAAGCTGATTGGTTGGAATACATCGCTTTACCTTAAAAATTCAAAATAAAAAAAATATAAAAATGACGAGATGAGGTTATCCGAAAAAAAAATTCCTATACTCTGCGGTAAATAATTTTTCATTTAAAATTATCAACGTGATAAAAATATATATTTTTTCTCCCTGATGCAAAACTTGGATAAACGTCCTTGCTAATGGTTTACAGCTTAATGATATTCTAGATACTAAGCACTAAAACATAAGAACGCTAAGAACATTTTTTTTTTATTCGGCATAAATAACTTGTTTACCGATAAATTTATCTGAGCAGTATGTCTTGTTTTTAAAAGCAGGACGTTCAAAATCCAAAAAGGGGAAAATAAATGGTCAAACAGACAAGGATCCAACCGATTTTAACACGTCTGTGATCACCAAAACTAAATTTCGATAGAGAACCTCCTTCCCAGTGACATAATTTAACCTTATTTCTGGTAACTATTGAGCAGTAAAGCATATTATCGTATTTTTGGTGGTAAGGGTGTACATTAAATCAGCAGTTGTTTTCATTTCAAGCTTGGGGCCAAAAAAAAAACAGCCTCCAGGAAACACAACTCAAGAAAGGAAAGTTCATCATAATTACGAGTATGGTGAAATTCTAATAAAAAAATTTCCGTTATTTCTGACGACATGGGTAATTTGAACAATTTTGCACAGAAGGTTAACGTATAATTTCAACCGTGACCCCAAACTAAACTAACGGATGGGAGGGATTGGACCTGAAAAGTGCTCCAGTATGAAAGCTGCCCTCCAAATATGGTCATCATACCTCATAGGCTTCAATAATTAAGAGTTGAAAGATGGGAACCTATTTTTTTCGAATGGCGTTGACTACGCAGGGTTCATCGCAATAGTTCTCTGGACATTCATCCCAGCTAGCTTGAAAGAACGTGGGCTAGCAACCTCATCTCTAAAAGACTTGATGAGAACCTGATGGACACCATAAACATATACATGAACGCGCACACACACACATATATATATATATATATATATATATATATATATATATATATATATATATATATATATATATATATATATATATATATATATAGATAGATATATAGAGAGAGAGAGAGAGAGAGAGAGAGAGAGAGAGAGAGAGAGAGAGAGAGAGTACATATCATGTTTTCATCTTTGCTCGAGCATCGTAAGCATAGGAAATATGCTCCAAAACTGTATTAAATATGAAAATCTTCGTGAAAAAGAAAGAACGCCCATCTAATGAGAACCTTATTGTCTGCTGTAAATGGAACGACATTATTTAGCTAAATCAAAAGAGTATGCTTTTACAGATAAGTTAGGAAAATAGAAGCGTTCAGCATCTTATTGTTTAAAGTATTATTATGCTGATAATTAGAAACAGAGCATTAAACTATCATGAGAAGGCTAACTGCAAACCGTAAATTCAAGAAAAGGACCGTTAAAATAAAGGGTAACAAAAATAACTAAGGGACATTAGAACCAACAGTTTCATTTACAGAATACATTGAAAGAGAAGTGCGTATTCGCCAACGACGCTGAAAGACCGTTGCTTTAATCACGAGTGTATTTGTCTGGGTCTCGACAAAACTTCTCAAACACAAGTTGCAGGATCCTCATGAAGAGCGGCAGATACAGCCAATAAGTTACCTATTCGAGGTGCTTCATTTCTGAGAGAAATCAAGTCTAGAATTCTTCATGGCTAGATGTTTAAACATATGAATATATCTACAGTTATCCTTTTCAGTGATACAACAATTCCCTGATAATTAAGTTCCCAAGTCTGACCTTTGAAGGTAACAAATCAGGTTCCCATTCAAGGTCTCGGTTCATATGTTAACCATATACAAGCAAAGCTAATGAGAAGTGATTAACGGATGATTAACGGATATTTCATTTTGTATATTTCAAACAATACTAAGCAAGTGAAAGCTCAGTGGCCAAAGTTAAACCTCATGTCCAGTTTCTCTTTACAATGAGAGGTACTGCGTAGTTTGGAGGTGGTAACCTCTCAGCTGAGTTCTCTCATTTATTACATGAACAAGTGCCAGCTAATTTTGAACAAGAGCTAACACCCAAGAATTTCCACCACTATTCCTGTTGCCCTATTTTCAGTGAATATAGGTGGTGCTAAGAAAGCCCCTTGTCACAGTAATAGCTGATCTTAGTGTAAACTTGCACCAACTAGTGCAGGAGAATTTTATTTCTCACTTTTTTTTTACTTGAAGAAAAAAAACAGAAAAATACATCATCCTATAATTAAGTGCTCCAACTTTGCCCGTCTTGAAAACCTTGTAAAATCCGTCGGATTCCAGAAACTGTTACTTCTTTTCACCACAAAACTCTCATAATTATCCATTTTTCACCTTGCCTCCTCATTCAACCCCACTTCTGGGGTGATTTGTGAAAACTTGCCTAAATGTTTTATTTATGTCCTCGTTTAAGGTAAGAAACATCCCTGACACTCGCCTTCGTAATCATTAGCACTACTAAAGTAAAAAGGCAGGACCTGAGCCTTATCACCATTTTCCGCAAACTCTACTTACTGTTATGTACTTTAATCAAGCAAAACAATTCCGGCAAAATTTTGTCTTAGCAAAATGGCACTTTCCCGTTGCCTGAGCTCCTTTGATTACGACAATGCAGTTCCTCTGCAATGGAATATAATAGTTCCTTTTTCCAACCATTATCCATTCTCCGGCTTGAACACACTTGCTTTCTTTTCCTAAAAGCTTGTTACCAGCAGTTTCTCCTACTGAAAAAGCTCTGCCGATTTCTTTCTTGATATTCACTGCGTAATTACATATCTCAGTTTTTCCCTACAGAATCCCTTTTTCAATAGAACCTTACATCGTTACATCGGCAACGTATACTTCACTGTCAGTATAACTGGCATAAGCTACGAAATCTCAACAAATGTTGACATGTAAACGTTTCCTCAGCTGCTTGCAATTTACTTACATCCAAGTAAGTTTTTATCCTCTTTCAATACCATTATCCCTCCTCCTGGTAATTAAATTATATTCCGCTGGACCACAGAGCATGTGACCAGTGTCTATATTTTCTTTTTTTAATCTATTTTTATTTTCTACATCGTATAGACATAAAAGCTGTATAAACAGTTTTACACACTTTCCAAGTTATTGTGGAGAAAATATTTTGAGATATCAGTACCACGATGGCTTCAGAGTCAAGTTTTTTAAAAGCTTCAGAAAAAATCAGTTATCAAATAAATAAGCCTCTCGACAATATTGAATTGAATAAAAGTACGTTGTTTTACATGAAAATCCAATATGGAATAAATAAACTGGCTTCTGTTTCAATGATATTAGCAACGAAACGACAGACAAGTGAACGTGAACACCTGCAATAGAGTCGGCGGCTGTTTCGCTGTAACAACTTCACTTTTGGCTACAAATTAATCAAATTCATCAGTTTTCCAACACTGAAAAATGGTAGGGGTTGGGTATGCGATTGTCTATTATACAATATATATATGTAATTGCTAGTAATAAAACCGTTGTAACAGCAATGGCGAATTTAAATTTAACGGGGGAGAGAGAGAGAGAGAGAGAGAGAGAGAGAGAGAGAGAGAGAGAGAGAGAGAGAGAGAGAGAGAGAGAGAGAGAGAGAGTTAATAAAAATATAAAGTAATATTTTTAGAAAATAGACGTTGTTAAATAATAGGAAATATACAGCACTGTTAAATCAAAGTAGCTGTATCAGAGAGTATATATTTTCTATACATCATATTCGGGAATATTTTCATGTTTCCTGTCATTGTACAAAACATACAGTATATTTATACATACATATTTATACACACATACATACATACATACATACATACATGCATACATAATTAGGGTGGTAGGGTGAGGGAATAAAAACAGCAGATGGTGAGGTTGAAAAACCAGAAGTTTAGAAGGAAAATCAAAGATTATTTTCCACTACAGTTGCAAGACAGAAGGGAAGATCGTGTACATGACTCTAGGGGAAATACGGTGTGCTACAAGGAAGTGGAGCCCTGAGGAAAGGTAATGAACAAACAGATCTCAGAAGAAAAGATGCAAATGGAGAGTTGCTTTTTTGAAGAGAATAGCGTTCTGGGTCGGTGGAGCGACAGTTCTGAAGATATGCCGAGTGTTGTATAAAAAAAAAAAGCAGCAAAGCTGAGTGATGTAAGACTGAAAGATTCAAAGGTCTTGTGAGTTACTGTTGAGGATATACAGAATGCAATTAGAAGACTGAAGAAAGGAAAGATACCAGGAGTCGATGGGATTACAAGTGAGATACTGCAATAAAGTGGTGAAGGTGTAATTTAGTGACTGACCAGACTGTGTAAGGCCTGTCTGAATAGGAAAAAGGGTTGAAAAAATGAGTGAGAAGATTTTTCCTAATGTTAATTAAGATAACGGTGATAGAGGAGACTGTAAGAATCACTGGGTCTTAATGTGACTTAATATACCAGTGAGACTTGTACTGTCCATGAGAGCAAGATTGGAATATGAAAGTAATTTTGTGCCAATTTCCCTGTATTATAGAAATGTGTATAAGTTGAATATAGAAGAAAGAAAAAATGTCGAAGCTGTAGACACGAATTTATGGCATATTTTATGTGGCACAAAAAGAAGTAAAAGCGGCCGTTGTGTGCAGATACAGAAGCGGTAAAAAAAAAAAAAAAAAAAAAAAAAAAGGACAGTGGAAGCACAAGGATAAATCAGCGTTTTGAGATGATTCGGTCATGTGGAAAGAATGGAGGATAATAAGTTGGATGAAAAGTTTGAACAATGGAGAAGTGTCAGGAGGAAGCATAAGAGGAAGGCTTAGAAAGTGCTGGGTGGATGGCGTGATGAGGGTGCTGGAAAGGAAGAGCCACACCATCCAGGAATCGAATGAGATGGACAGAGCAGTGTGCGTCAGGGGGTTCAACAAGCTGCCAATGATCCTTCTCTGTAGATGTTTGATGCCTCTACCGCTGAGGAAGTAATTCAACAACCACCGAAATGAAATTGTTCAATGCATCCTTTTCTATAAAATGACTAGCTATTTGTGAATATTACGCACTGTCTTGTCATTTCTAGGGAGTCGTTCCCTGTTAGGGGAAACGAATTAAGTTTTTAAAATAGACATGTATAGAGATATGCACACTAACAAATTTGTGTTTTTTTTATTTATCGACGTGAGACTGACGAAAAAGACTGCACCATTCAGCCTACTGGGAAGAAATCAAAAACTCATCAGGACAACAAAATAAGGAAAAATGTTCTCCTCAACTTAGAGGCAATGACTGAATGGCCCCACGGCCAAACATTTTGATGGAAAGTTGCTAATGGCGTTAAAGCTGAGAGTGTCGGCCTTTTGAGAGATTCGCTCGATGACTGATGAGGCTCTATCGAACTGGCACCACCACTAGTTTGGAGAGAGAGAGAGAGAGAGAGAGAGAGAGAGAGAGAGAGAGAGAGAGAGAGAGAGAGAGAGCTTAAGGAACCTATATTTTATTGCAATTTACGTGTGACTTCTAAGTGTGGGCAACCGGGCTTGGAATCTTTTATCAAATCTTCAAAACGACTGGAGAAAGCAGTGCCGCTTTGCAACGCTTCAGCACATGAAGTTGCTTGCCTATACAATTAAAAAAAAAAAAAAAAACTTGTAGCATCCTACTCTTACAGGCAAGGAAATCACCTGCGTTCGTAAAAAAAGAAAAATAATTTCCGAAAATACCCTAACAGTATAACACTAAAAACTCAAAATGAAGTTAAGACGGAGAACCAACTCAGGGCCGCACACGCAACTCTAAATTCCAGCGGTCTGGATGACAGAGTTCGGCACCTTGCTCCGACTATACAGGAGAACGCAGCATTCAAGTGCTTAACATGCAAGCCACAGTCTTCTTTCTTTATTTCACTTCCTTCTTTTCCTAGGCTGGGCACAGTCAGGGCAACTGCAGGTCCGTCTTACCAGGCTTCAAAATAGGTTCTGTTGTTTAATGACCTTTGTCATGTAGTGTTTTTTATCTTTACCCTGAATGTGGA
>NC_089755.1:25342676-25380176 GCF_040412425.1 Macrobrachium rosenbergii
GATTTCCTGGTAGGGAAAGATACTGAAGCGGAAAAAAAAAAAAGAGGGAGAAATTCTCTTTGCCAAAGAGAATGACTAACGGAGCCTGACTTTACGTCGAGAAAAGCTATGCAAATTCTCACTTAAGCATGGATCAAGAATTTATCTTTTATTGCTAAATACTGAGCAATATGCCTGTAGCAGAAGCCGCGCACGTTCTTTACGATGCTCTTATACTGATTGAAATAGGTGAAATAATTATTCATAGCAAAAAAAAGTTACAATTTCTTCAATAGCTGCTAAATAGGTCGTTGAATAAATATCCACAGACTCGGGGGACTGGTCTTGAAATATGAACTCGATGGAAATTATCGTCAACAGTAAATGAGCCGTTCCATACAAAAACAATCACAGAAATGTTAATTCATCATTGATAAATATAGACCTCATATATTTTGACGGACTAATTCGGTTATTAAATAACTTCAAGTGCAGATTTGCGATTTAGAAAGAACTTCTGAGGACTGTACTCCTACTCTGTCCCTGCTGAGTATAATTAGACTCCAAAGTTTAAGATACATAACTTTCCAGGAATTATTACAGAACCAAATTTGGTGTTAAATATCAGTACAATACCTTTCTCCACTTCTTTAGGTTTTACATCTCAAACAAGGTATAAGGAATGGTCTAAAATATTTATATACCTGTTAGGGTGCGTCCAAACTATAGTAAAACATGTCATAAACACACGTTGGTACCTCACACACACACACACACACACAACCACTAACGGGCTACGTACAAGTGAACGACTTATTGGTAATCCTCACCAGGGCTTCATGTGATTATCCAGCGTTTGCCAGTTTTCATTCCACTTGCGGTCCCTGACCTTTTTTTTTCACCGTTAAAGATACATATGCAAACATTTCCGTCGTACGTTTATGGCATGTTTTTCTGTAGCCAGGGTGTATCCTAAGGGAATAAGTAAATACTTTATTTAGTTACATGACAGGTCGATCACATGCATAGATATTCTTCTTAATAAACACAATAGCAAAGTTGGAAGGAACTAATTTCCCCCCGAAACTGAGTGAGTGTGTCAGTGTTTGTAGGTTACGTAACGCATCCACTGAGTGACCATCTCGAGGCGACTCATTTTTGTGAGCTATTGGCTTATGGTATGATACGTATTTATGGGTAGTTATCCTTTATCATACCGGGGTTTTATGAATGCAATTCCTTAGCAATTACGTTCAAAAAGTTTAAAAGTGAAACGTCAATGTCTCGATGTATAAGTTAGTTACCGAAAAATAAAAAAGAAACAACGGGATGTGGTGGACCCCTCAGTTGTAAATGTACTGCAGAGGACTGGGTGTGCCCCCTCCTGAGAGCTCATGCTAGTTTTAATTATAAGCATCCTGTCAAATTAGACAATTTTCAAACGTTTTAGATTGGCAATAAAGCACAATCTATCTTTTTAAATAAATAAAAATACGAGAAGCTTAGAGTACCTGCATCTAAAACGCGTATCTCATAACATCAAAAGTCAAACTGACCCAACAGCTTTCACTGCCAAATTTCACTCTTACTATAAATAAACTTAAAAGCTTATAATAAGGCTGTGACGAAGGCGCAATTTAAGTTTCAAATTTAATATTATTTGAAGCAAGCTCATACACCAGCAAGATTTACGAATAGGCTACTAGTATGGACATGTTTGCGTGTGGAGGGTTCTGTCCATGTCATTGTAATATAAGAATACACTGAAAGTTTACTGATATGCAATGCACAAGTGTTGCAACAAAAAGCCATTACACAATTACGGAAAATAATGTGGGGATTATTAGTGTCATCACGAAAGACGATGACTTGAATACAGGGTTCCTCTTTATCTCAAAGATGGAGGGATAAACGCTGCAAGAATAAATAAATTTAAATATGACACGCATGCCCATACATACTTATGAGAGAAAAGGAGAAGCAGTGTGAGAAAGGACGGCAAAATCTTTAAATAGGATTATTTAACTCTGCAGGTTAATACCTTCATTTATCTGAATACTGTACACAAAGAGAGAGAGAGAGAGAGAGAGAGAGAGAGAGAGAGAGAGAGAGAGAGAGAGAGAGAATTTCATAGGGGGCATTTTAATGAAAAGGTAAAATTTTACACAAACCTTTCTACTGTATCCATGGAGAATGAAACAGGCTAAAATCCGTACACAGTAAACACCTAAGTTTCGATAACTAAAATCTTTCATGAAATATATCATTAGCAAAAGAGAAAGGGCTTCCGAGATAAAGATAGAGCTCCTCATATTTATTCACATTTATTCTATCTCTTACATTCTAAGCGCACGTGTGTGTGTGTGTGTGCGCGTGTGTACGCACGCTCAGGGAAATGCGTTTGTGCTGTAAAGGAAAACTTGGAGAGAAATATGGGAAAAGCGTCATAAAATTTGAACCTCGAACACTGACTCTCTCTCTCTCTCTCTCTCTCTCTCTCTCTCTCTCTCTCTCTCTCTCTCTCTCTGAGGATGAAGAAGCAGCTCACGGTTGTAATGACAGGCGAATGGAAGAGAGGAAAGGAGAGATATCAGGGACAATATCGGCAGACAGGATAATTATCAATAATGGGTAATTCTCTTGCTACGTTTCCAGTTGTTTTCCTTCTCTCGTTCCTAATCATTCCTAAACGATGGCAATTATTGCCTTCTTCTTCCCCACTTCATTTGAGGAAAGCCACGTCTCTTCGTCCGAGACGGGAGAATTAAAAAGCGGATGATAAATATAAGCCCAGTTTCTTTACGATACTTACACAGGAATAATAACGAATATTTTGTCTCAAGCTCATATAGTGCTTTCCTTCCCGCTACTATTTTTAATTTCTGTGAAAGAAAACTATTGAGGGGTTATTTGTCTGTCTGCCCGCACTTTTTCTGTCCGACCTCAGATCTTAAAATACTGAGGTTAGAGGGCTGCAAACTGGTATGTTGATCATCCACCCTCCAATCATCAAACGTACCAAATTGCAGCCCTATAACCTCAGTAGTTTTCATTTTATTAAAGGTTAAATTTAGCCATGATCGTGCGTCTCGAACCGCTGTAGATGCCAACAACACAGGCCACCACCGGGCCGTGGCTGAGTTTCATGGGCCGTGGCTGAGAGTTTCATACAGCATTATACGCTGTACAGAAAACCGCTTCTTCGGCGCATTGTTTACTTGTTTTTTCTTGAGTCTGACTGGGGCCTCATATTAATTTGTAACCTCTGGACGGGGTGACCAGCAAGAGCTTTCGCCAATCACGATCTGTTTCAGTGCATTGTAATACCGTTGTAGTTCTTTTTCATTGACGGTGACCCGACTGGGGCCGCTTATTGGCATTTGTTCGTGGCCACCATTAATGGGTCACAATGAGTCCTCGGAATCAGAGCGAGCGAGTATTAATTTTGAAAGAAAAAATTCACGGGAACAACAGCTACAAGTGCTAACCTATCTGTGCCTAGACCTTTTAAAAGGAAGATAAAACTTTCACAATTCATAGGCAATAAAAAAAGCTTGAACTTTAACATTAAAAAAAAAATCAATTGTTGCTATGGACGGCACGTATCATTTCCGCACCGACTTGCATTTCTGGTAAACTACTTACGGTCATGAAATTATTTATAAAACATATGAGTTGCACAATGTGCTGGAATATTTTTGACAGCTTGGTGGAAGGCTAAAAAAGAATTTAACATGGTCCACAAGCCTCTACTTTTCTTGAAAAGAATAACGTTTGAAGATTTTATCAAACCTTCCATTATTATCAATATTTTGATCTTCGTTTGAACTTTTAAAGGTCAGTGCCTCCTGACCGTGCCAAAATCTTTATCAGACACTTTTAAATGCCTAATGCAAAAGCTGCAGTGATCGTGAATAACAAAATTTATAGTCTCAGCCACATACCCGAATTCTGGTCTTACAACTGGGCTACATTTCCCGTTCCCAGGTAAGGAACTCAAAATAAGTTCATCACACGTATTCAATCTAACCTACCCTACCTTCGGGGGCTGCATCCTACTCGGCCCGAGGGGAGAGGCTTTCTTACTCTGAACATCTCTTTACAATTCTACTCTACCCTATAGCCCCAAGCCCTACCTGACGGGAGTTGCCAATTTGTAATAAATTTCGACTTGAAATTGGGGGTGAACAGCTTCGTTCTGGATGCTATAGATCACGTGACAGCCACACCTGGATAAGAGAGAATTTTACTACTCCAATATCCGGTTATGCAGCAACACTTCTTTCATGGATTCCAGCCAAGCAGCCTCTAAATAACATCTCCAAATGTAAGGGCGTGCAGCAAAGCATCATATACGGATGCTGGATGAGCAACCTCCTCGCTACGTTGCCGGATAGCTGTGTGTGTGTTGCTTTGCAAGTCTACGTACGTAGATTCTAGGTAAGCATCCTCACAGCTGCATTCCCGAAATGCAGATAAACAGTCACACCGAAACAAATAAACATATGAAAAACTTGAAAATGGAAAAAAGGGCTCCAAGTTAATTAAGAGAGAAAAATGTTCAGAGAAGAAAAATAATTCCGAAGGAAAACCTATGTCACAGCCTTAGGAAGAAAGAAAACTTTAGCATCCACGTTCCATATTTCCTTATCCCATCGGCATCCCCACTCATTTTTCAGCAACCCCCTACACGCCCCTCCCCCTGGCACCGGGTTCAAGCCTCGAAATATAATTGTACTTGGAAAAACATTTGTTATTTTCAGTCCTACCATTAACATTCTACACACAAGAGTAAACTTTGCGCGACGCATTGTGAACGAAACAACAGCCTATGTAAAAATTCAGTACTTGCGCAAAAGGGGAGTACAAATACAAAAAGTAAATGCCTTGAAAAGTGGGTTCTATTCACATTCACACCACAACCCATCTCACTGGGAGTATTTAGTTCCTAAGAGTTTCAGTGCGAAGGAACAATTTGTCTCCCGTTGGAATTTATACGAGACGAGAAGTGAAATGTCTGTGTCGAAACATGCAAATTCACAGCCATCAACATTTCCACTTTAGCGGTTCGCAAAGTCATCAAGATGCATATTACAGTAGACAATGCTTAGCTTTATTTCTGGCTTGTCATTTTTCCCACGTTTTATGACGTAGTAGCTGATGATGGTTTTATGAGTGTATGAATGCACAGTTGAGGAGTAGAATTTTAGTAAATCGTCGTTCGAAACAGATATTAGAGCACTACGTCATGTATTTCGTGTGCAGTTATGATACATTAAAATTTAATGTATACTAGCTACCCATGAAACAGGCGTACAGAATACACATCTCTATACAACAGGAAACAGGCACACCCACACATACACACACACACTTAGGATATATATATATATATATATATATATATATATATATATATATATATATATATATATATATATATATATATATCTAACTTCGCAGCCTTAGTAACACACCGATATAATCAGTGACTATAAGTGCAGCAAACTCGAGCAGAAGGTCTTGAAGGTGACAGATGGGTTATTGGATTACAAAGACGAGTCACGGTCTATTGTACTAGTTAATTGGTAAATTCTCTCTCTCTCTCTCTCTCTCTCTCTCTCTCTCTCTCTCTCTCTCTCTCTCAGGGTTATTCAAATGGGCATATGATCAGAGAGGGCTGAAATTGCTTTCATCGTAAAACATCTGTTTTTATTGATTTTTGATAAAATAATATATATTCACACTTTAACAATATTAATTTAATTACAACAATACGGATCAAATATAACTAAAAAAACTAAATATTTGTTAAAAATTATATATATATATACAGTATATATTTATACATATATATATATATATATATATATATATATATATATATATATATATATATATATATATATATTTCTGGTACACTATGTTTCCATGAGTTAATTATATATAAATGAATGAATAAAATAAATATATATATATATATATATATATATATATATATATATATATATATATATATATATGTACATACACTGTATATATACAATGTGTACTGTATATATATATATATATATATATATATATATATATATATATAATGTGTATATATATACTGTATATATAGCCCTTCGTTGGCTGGGTTGGTTGAGCTTCAGACTGTCACTCGATGGGCCGGAGTTCAATTCCCCCGGCCGGCTGATGAAGAGTTAGAGGAATTTATTTCTGGTGATAGATACTCATTTCTCGCTATAATGTGGTTCGGATTCTACAATAAGCTGTAGGTCCCGTTGCTAAGTAACCAATTGGTTCTTAGCCACGTAAAATAAGTCTAATCCTTCGGGCCAGCCCTAGGAGAGCTGTTAATCAGCTCAATGGTCTGGTAAAACTAAGGTATACTTAACTTTAACTTTATATATATATATATATATATATATATATATATATATATATATATATATATAGAAAGAGAGAGAGAGAGAGAGAGAGAGAGAGAGAGAGAGAGAGAGAGAGAGAGAGAGAGAGAGAGAGAGAGAGAGTGGGTGTTTCAGACAGACAGAGAGTCACAATAATATTTCGGTCAGAAGTTCCTGAAGATATTAATAATTCTACCTTTTTGCCTCCGAGTTTTGTCATCCTCCCGGTGTTTCGGTGTTTCCAAATCTTTCGATTTCTATCATGTTTCTTATATCATTTTACCAGCTGAACTGAATCAGGGCCAAAGGTTGCCCGTCCCGTTCACGTTGTAATTCGCATGCTGTGAAACTTTGACTTCGACAGACTTCCAATATTACAGTATATTCATTATTTTTTACCCTTTTTCAAGCTGATGTTCTTTCATGTATGGTTTGATATACTTCATACGTAAAATTCTTGGAAATATTATTTATTGCTGTCTATCGATATATCTATCTATCTAACAGTCTTTCTAGAGCGTAGCTATTTTTTAAGAATTGCAAATAGCAGTTAAAGAATGTTTTCCAAACATATACTGTGGCAAAGGAATTCCCTCAATGCTTCTATACTCCCAAACTCACCCAGTTACATCGTTTCCAATAAGAAGAATTGGTTCTTCGTGGTCCAACTAAACTTTTTTCTGCCATCTTCATTTTTTTTTTTTCATTAAGATCTAGCCTTGTTTCTACATATAAACTATTAGGTATGACACTTACAAAAGAATGACTGCATAGATTAAACATTTGTGAATATATAATTACATCGAAATAAGTGCAGAGAGAGAGAGAGAGAGAGAGAGAGAGAGAGAGAGAGAGAGAGAGAGAGAGAGAGACCAATGATCGGCATATTCTTATTTAGAAATTTAGGCAATTGACAGCATCGTATCCTCGGATTCGAAGAAAATAAAATAGATGTATAGGAGTTAAAAAAAAAAAAGAGAGATAAACAAACAAACAAGAAGGCCCCTGTCTCACCTACTCGCACTCGTTGTGGCCCGATAAAAATGGCGCGATCATTACTCGTAATAGGATTATTTGCTCTGTTAATGTTGGGCCGTTGTTCTGTTCAAAAATAATGGTAATAACACCATCATCAATATCATTCTACAGCACAGAGAACAAAAAGCGATTTCAGAAGGTCTGTAATTACCAGATCTGATTTTGTTTAACGTATCTGATTATAAAGGCATTGGTGTGCGTGAAACGCAGCATACTTCAGTATAAAAATCAGATCACCGAACTATATTTTCAATACCGAAAATATTCATATTAAATATATTATGTAACAGTTGGGTTTTATTCGTGGTTAACAATAAGTTTACATACCAGTTTCTAATCAGATTTTATTGTCACCTATACGCCGTTTTTTCCTTTGGGGTTGGTGACTCCATTATTAGCTGACTTTTTGATTTTCAGGAAAAGTCTTTTCGGATAAGGGCGCGAACCCACGGATCTTCAGCCATCAAGAATAATCTACTAACTATCAAACAGATAATACACTACTGAGGTCAACACAGGCTTTATGGCATTTAACAGAAGGTGCTACATCTCGCTTGGAAATCGAATCCTGACTATTTCCTTCGTTTCAACGACATTTTTTAGTGATCTGCAATAGTTTCTGTTTGATATTTCATATCTGACCCGTAGATGTGACGAAACAAAGAATAATAACAAAAATAATTATTTCATTTTCAGGAAATGGTAGTCCTGACTGACTTCCCTCTTCTAAAGCAGAAGTCGATGAGGCAGACAAATGAAAAATTCTCGTCTGATCCAGATAAGAATGAAAACAGAAAGGGAATTATCATCTTGATTTATCGCTATAATTAATTGGCTTCATAACGAGGCAACGAAGAATTGGAGAATAACGCAGAAATATGCAACATCAAATACACAGTTGACTGACGTCGAAATATCTTTCAGTATAAAGCTCATTAATGATCTCCACGATTGTATCCACACACTATCAATACGGTGAGTTAATCGGTAACTCAGTTAACTATAACGTACTGAATGAAGATTAGATTACCCAAGCGATCTACTCTCAATGAACTTCCATCAAGTAATATCAAATAATAGTCAGCTTAGAGGATGCGCTCATGCTTAGCTCGAGATATTGTCATTTCGGAGGCATTGTTACAAAAACGCTAATATCATTCAGTCTCTCAGGATTAAAATGTCTTTATTTTCAAGTAAACAGTTTTTCTATGCCAATACCTTCGTAGGCAAAAAACACATTTAATAATATTTCTTACTACCTCTATTAGAGAATACAATCAGAGGCAACACGGAAATACGCCCACTTATGAACTCATCCGATCTCTTCGCTCAGTGACTTCACTGTGGCCAGAACATCGGAGAGTGAATAAATCACCCTCAGTTTCCCACTCACAACGCGCGAGAGGAACGATATAATTCCTGCCAGTCACTTTCATCGGCAGCAGAATACCCATCAATCACAAAACGTTTTTTTGAACATCAATTGTTTCATGTCTTGAAGGGCCATCATTTATTTTTTATGTGAGGCTCGTATGACCATAATATTATGAAAAAATTGGTTATCAAGATGATGATATCACTCTTATGGTAACGTTTGGCAAGATGCGTATTTTTGGCGACGATGACCATTGCTGTCACGCCACAATCATACTAAACCAATCATCTGACATTACCAGCATATGGAGAGAGGAGAGAGAGAGAGAGAGAGAGAGAGAGAGAGAGAGAGAACTTCCACATGCTGATAAAATTCAGTGGTTTTTCCACTCTACCGAGATGCGATTACGTAAATCTATTCTGCTAGCCACAACCAGATTCTTGGATAAACAAATAATTCGCAGAATAGCTAAAGGTGATGACTGTCATTTAATGTTTATTCTTAAATCTGTACAATGTAAGAAACTCAAGTTTAGTCTTCAAGGCATTGGTAGCAGCACGAGCAGTTAGAATACTGTAGTTTTGTTGGTCATTCATTCCTTGTGGTTATCAAGAGGTCAATAGCCTTGTGCCGAGCCTAATGAAAGAAAAAAAAAATAAATAAAACAGTTCCAACAAGTAGACGCCTCAGACATAATAAAACAGGTCACTTGAATGTGAATAGCATCAAACTCTTCTTCAAGCTAACTTTCTTAGCCTTCGAGTGGTCTTCCCAAGACACTTCGCTGCTATCTGCTCCAACGCCCGAAGGAATGCGAACAGCAACTTTCTGAAAAACACCCAGGATATCGCAGAGAAATTTCCAAGGGGAAAATGGGAGAAAGGAAAAATTATTATGGGAAAACCGAATCATCACCAGGAACGGGAAAGCATTTGAAGAGAGCGAATAATGTAAAGGGTAACAAGTTTAAGTGCTAAATAACGGTAGAGGGTAACGAGAAGTTTTTCATACATTCCATTCTTCATTCAGAACTCCAGATTCCTTATCTGGCAATGTTCTTGTCTTTACACACACACACATATATATATATATATATATATATATATATATATATATATATATATATATATATATATATATATATATATATATATATATATATATATATATATATATATATATTATATATATATATATATATATATATATATATATATATATATGTATATATATATGTATATATATATATATATATATATATATATATATATATATATATATATATATATATATATATATATATATCGTAACGGTTACCGTGACTAAAATACCATCGCCTCCCAAACATTCGAAATTTCGAGTCATCCTGGTGACGAATCATTTATCATTTATAAATTTCCCACTGTTCCTCACTGGGAGGGTTGGTTCCGTTCTCAGCTAGCACTCTGCTGGCCGCGAGTTCGAATCTCCGACCGACCAATGAAGAATAAGAGGAATTTATTTCTGGTGACAGAAATAGATTTCTCGCTATAATGTGGTTCGGATTCCACAATAAGCTGTAGGTCCCGTTGCTAGGTAACCAATTGGTTCTTAGCCACGTAAAATAAATCTAATCCTTCGGGCCAGCCCTCTCTAGGAGAGCTGTTAATCAGCTCAGTGGTCTGGTTAAACTAAGATATACTTAACTTAACTTATAAATTTCCCTTCGGTGTATACGTTATTCCAAGACAGGGAAACTGATATTGAACGACATTCGTAGCTTAATGTTTGTGTGTGTTTGTGTATGTGTATATATATATATATATTATGTATATATATATATATATATATATATATATATATATATATATATATATATATATGTGTGTGTGTGTGTGTGTGTGTGTGCGCGTGCGTGTCCATTTGTGTGTGTGTGTGTGTGTGGGAATGTCGTTTTAATGTAACCTAATAGAATTCTATGAAATTAAACGGTAACTAACAAAAACAAAATTACATAAAATATATCTCATATTCCGGCCGACATAATTCACCTAGATTGTTGGTAAATGTGGAAGAAAGGCAGGAGGTTACTAGAGCAGATGTATCTAGCATTCAGATGAATAGTGACGACTGTGACCAGTATCCCTCAAATTTACGAGACTTCCGCTAACTCTCAGTTTTATATCTTACTGACGGCACATACTTCACTCATCTTTATGAACTGCATTCACCTGTCTTCCCTACGTACATTTCATCGCAGTCATTGCACGTACATACTCCATAAAATCCGAAATCAGCTTCTTTTTTGTTTGAAAACTCATTAATTAGCCCAAATACCGAGAGTATTAGGATAAAGGAATTTAATCAGGGTTGCCGGTTTTGTGGTATTCAGTAACGTTTTTGGTGTTTTATTTTGTTGTCAAAGCATATCCGTTTGTTATCTGAGAGGACTCGGTAGTAAAATGTTTTCGCTTTGCTAACAGATCTCTCGTTAATGCGCGCTGGTTACTGAGTCGGATATTGATGCACTGTCTCAAATTCTTTTTTCCAAATACCCTTGAGGGCATATCCTAAGCATTTAAAAATGAAAACTGCAACCAGCCGCAGTCTTTGCTAAAAAATCATGATAACTTAGAAGAAAATCAGTGTAAGGAGGCCATTGTTATAGAAAGTTACCTTTCTAAAACAAGTAAAAGCGCATTTTGTCCGTTCTCTTCAAATCAAAAATACTTTGCACACATGAAGGGCAATTTACCAAGCTGTTTCCATTCAGTTGTGAATTTTATAGTTCAAAATAGGGCAATTTCCCTGCAACTGTTCCATAATCTGGATGTATCTATACAAGACAAATCATGATTTAAGGTTTAATGCACAGCATACCTTTATATCTTCAATATCCCATAGACAGGTTAGCTGGGGAGGGGGAGGGTGAGCGTGGGTTGACCCTGCAACAGCCAAACTTTTCTTTATAAAAATTGGCACTTAACAAAAAAAGGTTCCTGGCTTCGCAAAAGTTAATCAACTTCACAGGTTTAAGTCCAGAAAGAAAATTATCTTTCTATGGTTTTAACGTCATCATCAAATCGGAGCCTTCGTAAACAATGATTTCACGGCTAGACTGAGAAGCTTGACGCTGTTCAAGTAATGTTCAAGCCGTTAAGTTTTCTCTATGAATTCTTCCGCTAATTTCATATAGAGGGGGGAAAAAGGTACGAAGATGTCCGATTGTATATCTGCTGGAAGTCACTTGGAAAATTTTTACATGAGTGAGCTCCTATTGGAAATTATGGGATTTTTATGTTTTATGGTCCTTTTAATATCATACATATACATATACATATATATGTTTTCATACATACCCCACACACACAAAATATGTGTATATATATATATTTACACTGTATGTGTGTGTATTTATATATATATATATAATATATATATATATATATATATATATGTATATATATATATATATATATATATATATATATATATATATATATATATATATATATATATATATATATATATATATTTAATTATATGTATACATTACTGCCGTAAGCAGTAACACGTTCATGATACGGCTGCTCGTTAAATCACCGAAGACAGCCAACGCTGGGTGGTGCCATTATTTATGTAGGTGACTACCAAGAGAAGCCAGATGTCATCCGAGTAGGTGCCTCTTGGACAGCCTCATGGCTCAAGGTGGGGGCCTAGCAAACCCACCCCACAACCACTTGCCTGAAACCGGAAGGGTTATACCTGGCGCCAGATCCACTAATGGCATAGCATCCTCTTTTTTGTATTTTCTTCCCTGATTATTCTTTTCGTGTTATATTATTACCTCAGAAACACCAAATAAAGATATAAAACAGCTAATGTAATGCCCTTGCCTATATTAATGCTTGCTGTCATTGGTTAAATGCTTCCATTCCTTTGCTTAATGAATCTTGAATTCTGAAATATAAAATCAATGGTTAGAAGGATATATTCTTGGCTTTTTTTTTATTCATAAAGATATCCGTTCATTCTATTTATGGTATGATACACCCCATATACAGTAAGTACGTTTCAAAACATAGCCATTTTCAGCTTCATGTACACAATTCTTTATTATTATACTAGCAGGCATATTTCATGGATATACAGTATATATGCAAGACCATACCAAGTGCCTCCTTAAGTGACTAACCAGTTGTGTAGGGATAAATCATCTGCCAGATTACTATCACCAGGAGAGATAATTAACATCCTGTTCGGTGTTAACCAAATAAATCAAGCAGTGAGAAATGAACCGATTGTATTATAAATCATAACCGTGTTTACTGTCATACTGATAGGGTAGAAAGAGCGCCTTATACACATTTCGCTTATAATTCATAAGTCTCATTCCAGAGCTATTCAGCTAATCATTAATTATAAGGTCGTGCATGAGACATCTGTATAAATGAGATATAAAAAACTGACCTCCAACTGCATTGCACGTCCATGTTTTTTACACGCCTGTTTGAGCACAGTGGTTTTGCTACTGGTTTTAGTTCCATCTGATTGTTTATCTTTGATTCTTTAAGGAACTGATACTTGACTTTTCTACAAACGTCGATATTTCTATTCATCTTTTCGTCTGTATCGTACGCTCGGTTTTCTTTGATTCTTAAAGAAAATGACACGTTGATTCTTAAAGAATATGACACGGAATCTTGGGACTCACTCACCCTCTCATTTTTTAAACTTTCATTTTCATATTTCCTAAATTATTTATTTTGTTTTGCTTTTCTTCAATTGCGAAAATATATCCCTTTGCTAGCTAACTGAAAGTTGCTCTCTTGTTTAGTAACTGTATGGAACAAATGCTGAATATTCTTTCACCTTTACATATCATCTGCCACTAGTATCTACTGTTACTGCGAATTATGAAAGTGATGGGATATTAAACTATTAGTTCTGCAATCAGTGCAACAAAGGAAGAAGTAATATTTAAAGTAAGTGAATAACAGAATAAACTGTTCTGAGATTTGTTAAAAGCATGCACAACTATGTGAAAGAAAATTATCTGGTAATCTTGTATAGGCTATATTGCTCTTTTGTCAAATACTGCAAAAGTGTAAATTAAGAGTGTTCAGACTTTCATACTGCCTCGATAGCAGTTCCTAAATAGTCTTCGTTCTTCTACGGCCTTCAGTCTAGCTTCTAATTTTCATTTTATTTAGAAATCCAGAAAAGAGCTTACTCTTAGTATCTTCCGTTAGAATCTCCTCTATGTCTGTATTTATATAATACAAATATACATCAAATGCATACACACACATGTATGTATGTGTATGTGTGTGTATGTGTATATATATGTATATGTGTATGTATGTGTGTGTATATATATATATATATATATATATGTATATATATATATATATATATATATATATATATATATATATATATATATGAATGAAGGCTGATCGCACACACAAACACGCAATATATATATATATATATATATATATATATATATATATATATATATATATATATATATATATATATATATATATATATATATATATATATATATATATACATATATATATATATATATATATATATATATATATATATATATATATATATATATATATATATATGTGTGTGTGTTTGTGTGTCTGATGAGTGTCGCAGCCAGCCGCCCATGTATTTTAGTCTCAGCCTGTTCATCTGCATTACAGCAATCCTCAAAGTGGGCCCAATACTAAGCCCGCAACTGCATTTCACCTGTCAAATTACAACAGAGTACATTGATTGACAGACGTGTCTCCTGACCAGTGCTCCCCTGGCTGCAGATTGAAAAGCTGGCGGCCTGACAAAAGGCTTCCAGGAAATTTGGTGACAGATAATTCACGAATGGAAAGGGAACTCCTATTAGTTAACCGTCGTATGCAGTAGGATTCGTATCCGCAACCGGTTCACAAATTGGGTTAATCAAGAGTAGATGAATATATTCGGACCAAAGGCCCGGTGCTGTGGCCCCCGGTTGGATTAAATAATTGAGAAGGCGCTTCGGTTTAGGCGCTTCGGTTTAGGAAACTGGAAGCAAAATAACTAGCTGAGAGAACAGGGTTGGTTAAGGGTTCCCTGAAAAGGAACATTGCAAATTTAGACAGAAAACTGCAAACGAAGAAAATTAATACCATTATCAAAAACGTTCACGGATTTGTTCCGACAAAGCACAGAAAGGACCTTATCTTGTCAATAAGTCCTTCACGAAAGAGAAATTCCCTATATGGAAATAAAATAAGAACGGTGAAAAGAATTTAAGTAACATGTACGTACGTAAATATGTATGTATAAACATATATACACATACAAAGCGAGAAAATTTATATAGGTGAAATATAAAGATTAACGAAAAGGATTAAAAATGTATGTATATATATATATATATATATATATATATATATATATATATATATATATATATATATATATATAAATATATATATATATATATATATATATATATATATATATATAAATTTATATATATATATAAATTTATATATATATATATATATATATATATATATATATATATATATATATATATATACTGTATATACATATTTATATATAGGTGTGTGTGTGAATCCAGAGACAGAGCGAATACCAGAAAAGCTCGGAGAACGAAATTTTATTCGAGTTTCAAATAAGATGCTGTGGTAAGGGGGTAACAGTGTGACTAAGTGACTGCCCATGTTTTGTAAGATATGTCTGGATAAAGGAATGGACTCAACGAAATGAGTAAGAAGAATAATTATTATTTTAGGACAAAAGTAATAGAGAATACTCGATGAATAACAAGGACCAAAATATGACTTTGTAAACCAAGGAGGATGTACAGTAATAATTCTATTGGGAAAGAAAGAATGCAGAAGTACCAATACGGGAATGATATAGTATTAAGCTTGGGAGGAGTTGTGGGTTCAGTGTCTACTTAGAAACAGTTATGTGAGAAGTTTGAAAGTAAAATGAAAAAACTGTATATTCATTGCTTGGACTTAAAAAATCTTGTAATACATTTGATAGAGGAATTTAGAGGGTATATGATACATGGGACAAGATTTTGAGAGCAATATAATGTTTTGTAATGGAAGTGAAGCGTATCAGAATTTGTAGATGGGAGAGTGACTGGTTTGGTGTGAAAATGGGTCTGTGACATGTGTGTCTGATGTCTCCAAAAATCTGCGCAATAAGAAAATGAACTGTGAATAGATTGTGGTATCACAGGATGTCTGCAGAATTCACGATACTGATTGGCAATAGCGACAAGAACTACAAACGCTAGAGGAAAAACCTCACTTTCTGCAAGAGGAGAAAGTTGGAAATAAATGTGAACAAAATAATGATTATGAGAGTGAACGGATACTAGGAAGATGGAGAAATGAATGACAATACGGATGGTAGGAAAATGGAAAATGGAAGCAGGCGATAAATATAGGTATTTGGGGGTAAATAAGCAAAGCAAGAACGGCAGCAAAAGGCGCCTATAAAAGCCACGGTTGAAAAGTATGAAATGACTGTTGAGCCAGCTTTTAATTTTGGAAGCAGACAGTGGATGTTAAATATGAATGAAAGAAAATGGCTGACGTTCAAAAGATATTTGTTTAAGAGTCTGTGTGTGTCATAATTATGAAGAATGGATATTTGTAGAAAAAATAAAACTGTCATCATAAGTAAAAAGAAGAATCAGTTTTGAGATGGTTTGATAAGGTGAAAAGAATGGAGGATAATAGGTTGGTAAAAAATTATCCAGTTCAGAAGTATCAAAAGAAGGGTAGAAAAAGATCTAGAAAATGTTAGACAGATGGGGTGAAAAAGTACTGGAAGGGAAGAGCCTCAAAGTCCAGGAAGCCAGTTAGTGCGTGAAAAAAAAAAAAAGAAGAATGGCGCAATGTGTGTAAAGGGTTTGATATACTTCGATGGAGGCTTCCTGGATAGATGTATGAAATGGCTAATGAATACGCCAGTGAGCATTGTCTTGCTTTTTTAGGCGCCATCTCCGCTAGGGGAAATAGCTTTTGTTGAAAAAATATATACATAAATACATTTATGCGTGGTATACATATATATATATGTGTGTGTGCATGTGTATGCATATACACATAGGTATATTTTCGTATATATCTTAGTAATAAATTACCCGCATTCAAAAATGACAAAACATTATTGCCAGTCTATTATTCAAGACAATTTGAGGACCTACTTACAGCGTTCTTTTGACTGAAAGACTTCTTTTGTTCTCACCTGAAAAATAAAAAAAGTATAATTTAGGCGAATGGAATGTTATCGGCCGAGATATTTTCAGGAAAAGATCTCCATTTGCAATATGAGATTTCTGACAGCCAGAATGGTCAGAGAACACCATGTTCAGTGTTCTCTTAAACAGCAATGAATCACAGTTCTATATCAAAAGTAATGTAAACAATTTCATCAAAACTGATATATAATAAGCTTACATGTAGTATTTACCTTAATTCAAGATTTCACTAATTACCGTTATACATACGTCTGTTGAAAAAACATATATATGCCAATGTGTAATAATAAATAAAAGTATTAAGTTCCCATGCCAACATACATACTGAAAGGTCACAGGAAACTGCCATGACGAGCCCAATTATAATTCACAGGTAAACATGGCTGAAACAACAGCTCTGACTAACAGCAACAACAACAACAGACCTGCACTCATGTATCTCCTAGCTGCATATCGCTACTTATCTCGACGTCAAATCCATTAACCGTAATCATTATAGAGATCTTATCAAGATGGGTGTGTCAGTCCCTTCCCCCTAATTATACGGATCTTAGTTACGACATCATTATGTTGCGTGGTAGGAGGGTTGCAGGCTCTCTCTCTCTCTCTCTTTCTCTCTCTCTCTCTCTCCCCGCTTCGCCATTGAAGTCGTTAACTAACTCGCAGACGTCTTCATCTTGTCCTTCTAATTAACCTGCACATGGCGTAACGTTCACTACTGCGACAGGGGTTCTAATGACAGCGCATTGTAGAAATCGCTTATCTGTAAAACCATATACATACAGTATATACACACATATATCTAATCCTTCGGGTCAGCCCTAGGAGAGCTGTTAATCAGCTCAGTGGTCTGGTTAAACTAAGGTATACTTTACATACTGTACATATATATGTATGCAAGTATGCAAGTGTACATATGGTATACACATATATAATATACATATATGTAAATTGTGTATGCATATGTATATATATGTGTTAGTGTGTGTGTGTGTGTGTGGGGAGTTGCATATCTCTTATAGCCACTTCTCTTTTAACTACTCGACTTTCTCACACTTTTCAGGTTATGCTTATCATTACAAAACTATACCTGAGAAGAAAATAAATGAAAAAGCTGTCACCTTCCCAGGCAGGATTTTACATGAGAGGTTCCGTAAAACAGCACTGACAAAAGTTTTTGATAGTACGCCCTCACTATGCATCTCGTGCGAAACGAAGGTTCGAATCCCGCTTACGAAAGTAATAGCTTCGTTTACTGTGGTGGCTAAAGTAGCTGTTAGCCTTCCGGTTTTCAGCATTTACTGTGGTGGCTAAAGTAGCTGTTAGCCTTCCGGTTCTCAGCATTTACTGCGGTGGCTACAGTAGCTGTTAGCCTTCCGGTTTTCAGCATTTACTGCGGTGGATAAAGTAGCTGTTAGCCTTCCGGCTTTCAGCATTTACTGTGGTGGCTAAAGTAGCTGTTAGCCTTCCGGCTTTCAGCATTTACTGTGGTGGCTAAAGTAGCTGTTAGCCTTCCGGTTTTCAGCATTTACTGTGGTGGCTAAAGTAGCTGTTAGCCTTCCGGTTCTCAGCATTTACTGCGGTGGCTACAGTAGCTGTTAGCCTTCCGGTTTTCAGCATTTACTGCGGTGGATAAAGTAGCTGTTAGCCTTCCGGTTTTCAGCATTTACTGCGGTGGATAAAGTAGCTGTTAGCCTTCCGGTTCTCAGCATTTACTGTGGTGGCTAAAGTAGCTGTTAGCCTTCCGGCTTTCAGCATTTACTGTGGTGGCTAAAGTAGCTGTTAGCCTTCCGGTTCTCAGCATTTACTGCGGTGGCTACAGTAGCTGTTAGCCTTCCGGTTTTCAGCATTTACTGCGGTGGATAAAGTAGCTGTTAGCCTTCCGGTTTTCAGCATTTACTGCGGTGGATAAAGTAGCTGTTAGCCTTCCGGTTTTCAGCATTTACTGTGGTGGCTAAAGTAGCTGTTAGCCTTCCGGTTTTCAGCATTTACTGCGGTGGATAAAGTAGCTGTTAGCCTTCCAGTTCTCAGCATTTACTGTGGTGGCTACAGTAGCTGTTAGCCTTCCGGCTTTCAGCATTTACTGTGGTGGCTAAAGTAGCTGTTAGCCTTCCGGTTCTCAGCATTTACTGCGGTGGCTACAGTAGCTGTTAGCCTTCCGGTTTTCAGCATTTACTGCGGTGGCTACAGTAGCTGTTAGCCTTCCGGTTCTCAGCATTTACTGCGGTGGCTACAGTAGCTGTTAGCCTTCCGGTTTTCAGCATTTACTGCGGTGGATAAAGTAGCTGTTAGCCTTCCGGTTCTCAGCATTTACTGCGGTGGCTACAGTAGCTGTTAGCCTTCCGGTTTTCAGCATTTACTGTGGTGGCTAAAGTAGCTGTTAGCCTTCCGGCTTTCAGCATTTACTGTGGTGGCTAAAGTAGCTGTTAGCCTTCCGGTTTTCAGCATTTACTGTGGTGGCTAAAGTAGCTGTTAGCCTTCCGGTTCTCAGCATTTACTGCGGTGGCTACAGTAGCTGTTAGCCTTCCGGTTTTCAGCATTTACTGCGGTGGATAAAGTAGCTGTTAGCCTTCCGGTTTTCAGCATTTACTGTGGTGGATAAAGTAGCTGTTAGCCTTCCGGTTCTCAGCATTTACTGTGGTGGCTACAGTAGCTGTTAGCCTTCCGGTTTTCAGCATTTACTGCGATGGATAAAGTAGCTGTTAACCTTCCGGCTTTCAGCATTTACTGTGGTGGCTAAAGTAGCTGTTAGCCTTCCGGTTTTCAGCATTTACTGTGGTGGCTAAAGTAGCTGTTAGCCTTCCGGTTTTCAGCATTTACTGTGGTGGCTAAAGTAGCTGTTAGCCTTCCGGTTTTCAGCAAATTTTTTTTAAATGAAGAAGTTGGCCCCTTCCTCTTCTCTGTAACAGCTGCCAGCCCTACCGCACACTTACTAATAAGCAGTGAATTCGCTGTTTATCCCACCAGAGGCCCATTAAAAGTAAGCGGAAAATCCCACAAACGTTCCGGCTCGCTAGGAATCCAACTCAGGATCTCTAGCCGAAGATAAGCGTCTCAACCATCAGGCCAAGATTTAGCCTTCTCTCTCTCTCTCTCATTTCTCTCTGGTCTCTCTATATATATATATATATATATATATATATATATTATATATATATATATATATATATTTTATATATTATATATGTTATATATGTTATATATGTTATATTATTATATATTATATAGTATATATTATATATATAAATATATATATATATATATATATATATATATATATATATATATATATATATATATATATATATATATATATATCCAAACAGCGGTTTTCAGCCAGGTATACATCAATGGGGAGGCGGACATAAAGACTTGCTTAAAAGGGTCAATTTATTCCCGACGTTTCGTAATGGCTTCATTACATTTTCGAGGGCTGTATAAAATAAATAACATAAATTACAAAAAAGGGTATAAATTTAAATTTAAAAATTAGCACAATTGGTTACAAATAAAAAAAAATTAAAAATAGAAGGGACAATTAAAAAGGACAACGTAAAAACAAAACAAAATCTCTCTAAAAATATACAATATAAAAAAAAAAATATATATATATAAAAAGTAAGAAGATATGGACCAACCTATTCAGTGGCAATGTTAAAACTAAACAGAAAACGAAAGACTAAGAGAGGTACAGTGTGCCGGCAGAGGTTTGGCTGTTTAACAAGGGGACGAGTCGTTTAATCATTAATGATTGAACGCTTCTAGACAAGTACTTCTCCCTCAAACCTACAATTTACAGTGTTCCTAAATTGAATTTTTATGCTAAATTTCCATTTTTATTTGATAATACTTTTAGAAAAACTTTTCACAACAGATCCAAAGTAAGTTTGGAGCCATTAAGGTCCACCTGATACCTGTTAATCCTCTCACCATCGGGTCTTTATTTAAATACAAAGATCGTTTATGCCCTTATATGTCCTCCGGGTGTGTGTATAGCTATACGTGTCCTAAATGTAATTTAGGAACTTATATTGATCCACCAGGAGGCTTCTGAAGGTACGCATAGACTCTCATCGTGGAGTAAGCTATAGGACAGGCAGTAAAATTACAAACCCAGAGGCCGAATATCAGAAATCACTCTAGAATATGTAAAACTTCAATTGAAAATAAGGATTTTTCTGTTTTAGGGCGAGCCTCTAGCAGCCATGAATTGGCCATTTTGGAATCATTAATGATTAAACGACTCGTCCCCTTGTTAAACAGCCAAACCTCTGCCGGCACACTGTACTCTCTCTTAGTCTTTCGTTTTCTGTTTAGTTTTAACATTGCCACTGAATAGATTGGTCCATATCTTCTTACTTTTTTATATAGGCCTATATATATATTTTTTTTTATATTGTATATTTTTTAGAGAGATTTTGTTTTGTTTTTTTACGTTGTCCTTTTAATTGTCCCTTCTATTTTTAATTTTTTTTTTTGTTGTAACCAATTGTGCTTAATTTTTAAATTTAAATTTATACCCTTTTTAATTTATGTTATTTATTTTATACAGCCCTCGAAAATGTAATGAAGCCATTATGAAACGTCGGGAATAAATTGACCCTTTTAGCAAGTCTTTTATTGATATATATATATATATATATATATATATATATATATATATATATATATATATATTATTTGCAAAGACTTATCACTTTATTTAGTCCTGAAGACGCTGCCGATATGCGAGGAAACGGTCCTCAGGAAGCTTACATGAAGAGAAAAACACGAAGCATGGAAAGATTCAAAGTCTAAAAAAAAATAGTCTGCAAGCAATGCCACATACTTGAATAGAAACCGCAGACGTATGTATGTATATATATATATATATATATATATATATATATATATATATATATATATATATATATATATATATATATATTATATATATATTATATATATATTATATATATATATATATATATATATATATATATATATATATATATATATATATATATATATATATATATATATATATATATTCATATATATATATTGTGCTTGTGCAATTTCTATTAAGTCGACGGCATTATTTGCAAAGACTAGTTTTTACATTTACTTTTAATCTTTTTATACTTGTCTTTTCTCTTCATGTAAGCTTCCCAGAAACAAAGAATGATTATTCACTTTTGTTTTCAATTACTTCTAATCGTCGACGGATCGTTTTCTCGCTTAACAGCAGCGTCTTCAGGAATAAAAAAAAAATATATATATATATATATATATATATATATATATATATATATATATATATATATATATATAAAATATATATATATATATACATATATATATATATATATATATATATATATATATATATATATATATATATGTAATATATATATATATATATATATATATATATATATATATATATATATATATATATATATATATATATATATATATATATATTAAGACTTTTAGTGAACTATGTGCTGGCCTGTGGAAAGGTATATCCGGTGCAAGTGGCATTTATGTTGACGTTGGTGGTTTCCGCAGTTAGATACAGCAGGTATCTGACATGTTCGTTTGTGCCTTCTGACCAAAACGCATGGAGACAACGTGACAGATTCATGGAAGCGTTGTGAACCTGATGGTGTCGTCACACTTACGGGGAGGGGTTATTAAGTGAGTGCGTGCGTGTGTGCACCCTCTATTGGTATATTATGAGAGGAACCATACAATAAATATTCAATTCGATTTGCGGCTGGTGTGATTCGCTCTTTGTGCAGTGTTAGTGGAGAAGAACAGCCACTGTGAGAAATGGTTACATGCAGTCATAGAAGTGAGTAAGATAACTTATTTTTTGTTGTTGTTGTTGTCGTTGTTGTTGTTGTTGTTTGCCCTTGAAGACTCGAAGTTCAACTTGACCTACTATGCGGTCAGCTGTGTGCTCGGCCCGCCTGTTTTTTTCCCCATGGGATTTTGGATTTCATTGTGGGTTTAATTAGTACTTTCTTTTGATTTTTGGGGATTAATTGTGAGAGTAAGGGGAATTAACATTGTGAGTTTCTTCCTGTGTGGAAATTCATTCAGTGAGAATTGTTTTTGTGTTTTTTCTTTAAGGGGTGTCCTTTTGCAGGACTTGGGAAGTTTTGTATTTGTGATCAGCCAAGAGTGAGTTAACGGATTTATTTATGAAGAGGAAAGCTGCGAAAATGGCGAGAGGAAATAGTGATCAGAGATTCCTTAAGTCAGCCTATGGTTGTGTAGGGCGCGGAAATTCAGTCCGCGGTTTGAAGGGTTTTGTTGAAATTCGGAACAGCCAGAGGTCGATGGTTGGGTTGTGTTCTCGGGCCCCACGGGTTCATTTTTATTTGTAATATGCAGGGACACATTAAGAGATTTTGCCGTGCTAAGTATTGTGGCGGTTGTAGGAGTATGGTCATCCTTGGCGGTCTTGTCCGTCTCTGAGACAGTATAATGGTAGGCCTACATTTCAGAATTTTGGTAGCTCAGGTAAAAAAGTTCCTCAAGGGGGTTTTTGAGGGGATCTAGTGATTGGCGAACATTGCCGAAAGGCCAATCAGTTGTATAGGGAAACTGGATGGGTGTTTCTTGTGATATAGGGCTTCTGGGGGAACCCTCAGAGGCGAAGCCAGTGGTAAAAGGGTCTGTGCATGGGATCAATGTAAATATATTTATCAATACAGGCGCCTCTATTAATTTGATGAATTAGTTGTTCCAATCGATGTTTTCCAATTGTTCTTTGAGACCTGCTAAAGAGACAGTACGTGATGTTCAAGCAAATAGGTTATGGGTTTTGGGATACATAGATGTGGATTTATCTCTTGGGGGTAGATCTTTTACAGAACCATTTCTGGTTATACGAGGGCTGCTTTGGGTAATACTTTGTTACTGGGTCATCCAGGGTGTCAGAAACGAAAACTCTCGGTTCATACAGGGGTATGTTGTATAACGGTTGGAGTACCTGGTGTGTTTGTGCCTTATGAGGGGATGGATGTGAGTATAGTGGGTGATGATAATGGATCGGGTGTACATGAGAATTTGCGGGTGGATACTGAACATGTGTCGGTGGGTAAGAAGTGTTATAAGGGGGTTTTGTCGGATGATGTGGTTCTTGGTCCTGGTATGGTTGCTATGGTGAAAGTTCGAGTGAAAGGAGTGCATTAATCCAGACAGGTGTGTGTGGATGAGTGTAGCAAAAAGCTGAAGGGGGGTAGTGTATACGGGTTCTATAAACAAGGTATCGAGTTCAGGGGATACTTGGGTGGAATTGCTAAACTGTAATGATTCAGTTCGCAATTATCAGAAGGGTACTTAGACAATCGACTTTGTTGACTGGGTTGATGAGGATAATTCAGTTGCTATTGGCAGAGATTTTTGTAGTTTTTCAGAAGCAGATTTACAGGCTAGGCCGCAGGTTTTTAGGGATCATTTAGCCAATGCTGATTATAAAGAATATGTTGGGGGTGGAAAATGTTCTGGCTGAGTTTGCGGACATAGTCGTACTTAAAGGGGATAAGTTAGGGTTAAGTTAGGATTAACAGATGTGTTAGAACACAAGGTTCAGTTGGAGGACAAGACTAAGCCTATTTTTGTTCCCTCATATAGTATTCCTTAATAAGTGGGAGGAAGAAGGCATTGTCGGGCCCAGTTCCTCGCCTTTTAATTTCCCATTGTTAGCAGTGCCTAAGAAGGATGGTTCAGTCCGAGTTTGTGTGGACTTTAGGAAGTTGAACGAGAAAACCATTCCTGATCACTACCCTGTGGCGTGTTTGTCATATTTATTTGTTGAGATTAGGGGCAAGAATATTTATCCTTCAATTGATCTGATGCAAGGGTACTTTCTCTTTGCCGTTTGGCTTATCAGGTAGTCCTATGACATTTACTAGGCTAATGAATACAGGTTTGCATGGTTTGTTAGGAAAAGTCCATATACATTTATATGGACGACATATTAGTTGCCACGGATTCAGTAGAGGATAATTTACAGGTTCTTAGGGAGGTTTTCAGGAGGCTTAGAGGTTAGTGGTTTGAAGATAAAGTTGGCTAAATATAATTTTCTGAAGAGGCAGATAGTATATTTGGATCATGTCATTTCTCAAGAGGGTGTTAAAATGAATGATGATAAAGTTAGGGCAATTGTGGATTTTGCTACTCCCAAGAATTAGAAATAGATTGTCATTCTTAGGTATGGCTGGATTTTTCCAGGTTTTAGGTTTTATATATATGTATATACTATATATATATATATATATATATATATATATATACCCTTATAAAGAGCTGTTCAGAGGACAGAAAGAAAGGTTTACTCCTGAATTCAACCTTTAACTGCTGATTCATTGTTGAACCATCTGTGAAAAAGAATCTTAGAATATTCGTATAAGCACAGATCTCTCAGGTTTTCTCTTTATTTGTTGCTCTTCAATCATTTGTATTCATTTTAATAGAAAAACTACTAGACCCCATCTGTAAGGTCTACACCCATACGCAGTCGGACTAATGAATAAATTTCTTTGGTGTCTATATTAACA
The DNA here is from genome assembly GCF_040412425.1 of Macrobrachium rosenbergii. Classification (NCBI taxonomy): domain Eukaryota; kingdom Metazoa; phylum Arthropoda; class Malacostraca; order Decapoda; family Palaemonidae; genus Macrobrachium; species Macrobrachium rosenbergii. The sequence continues at coordinate 25,368,327 of NC_089755.1, forward strand.
GGAAACATTATGCTGTCTCTCCCGAATACTGGAAAAAAAAAGAACCAACTGTATTACGTGTCGTTCATGATCCGATTGTAGTTCGGGGTCCTCTGAACCCTTAGGCCAAGCCCATTTCTCATCCGATTCGCCAGAGACAAAGCAAGAGTTCCTTCCAAAATTGTTCCACTTCTGCTGACATTCATCCTTCAATGGGCGGGCAACTTCAGACCTTTTTAATTATACATGGGCGTCTTCCGATAGCAATTCCAAAGTTTCCATGTTTCTAATAAATTGAAATTATGCTAAATTTTTAATTAAGTTTGATATGTCAATAGGAAATCCCAGAAAGAGAGCCAATTCTCAGGCCATCCATTATATATGATAATTCCCTGATTTCCAGTATGGTTGGGTTCCTTAGAAAAGTGCATTTGTGAGATACTATATTATTATTATTATTATTATTATTATTATTATTATTATTTTCAGTAGATGAAACCTATCCATATGGAACAAGGCCACAGCAGTATCTTTTCGTCCGATTTAAATAATACTATTACTACTAATCTAATAATAACAGGAGATCGTTATATCCGTAATATCATGAAGTCATCATCAAGATGATGTTTACAACAATGTTTACACATATTATAATTACAATAGATTAGCAAGACAACTTAGTTAAGCTACTCGACTCACATTGGGCTTGCAAGAGTAAATTTTGTTCTCATATGAAATGCCTAAATTAAGTACAAGATACATTTAGAGAAGTTGGACAGCCTGGTGGGAAGAAAGGGATGGCAAGCAGAAGGTTATCTTTCTCTATTGTCATGATCACGATTATTGTTATTATTCTCCCATGATAAAAATAATTTTATCCTTCAATACGCAAGAGGAAATCCTTTACTCGATCGGATAAAACGATTCTCCCAAATGACGCGAACTCTCTTGCCCGTGCAGGTGATGAAGCGGATCCACTCTTCTCTTGCTTTTAATCGAGGAATGAATGTTGAACCTTAATAAAAACAGATAACTGAAGCATCAGCTTAATTGGACAAAAAATGTGATATCTCTCTTTGTCTGCACTGTATCTCTCTCTCTCTCTCTCTCTCTCTCTCTCTCTCTCTCTCTCTCTCTCTCTCCGTCATAGTCTATACAAGCAGAAACAAAACTTATACCTACATGCACTACATGTTTTAAACAAGAATTCATCCCCTAATACTAAATTCTCGTATCGGTATTTTATTCCGCAAAGGACATTTGCTGTAACCACCCGCTCAACGGGAAGTGATGCAAATGCAATATTTCACAGAAATTATCTCACCTAATATGAGATAAATTGCAAGATAATGATGATGGCGCATGCATGGACCGTGTTCAAAATTCAATTTACAGTATTTCCTTTTATGGAGGTGAAAGTGAAGAGTAAAGTGCTGATGGCAGGATGTCGTAAAACACTCAGATCTTCCAGGTGCGAAGCGCGTTGCCCTTTCCCTTTTGTATCGCCGAGTGTTGTGTACTTGCAGACAGAACCACTGAAAAATAGCAACAAGAGAACTTGGCTGCTACTCGCTGACTTAAAATTCGCGAATTGACAGTCGCTCTTCCTTTATGATTCCTGATGTTAAACAGGAAAATTATCGGAAAACTCGTCGGTCCTCATTGACTGGTTCAGTAATGTAATCGGGGTTACAAAAATCATAGAGATACGAGCAATGTATTTTCTTTCTTTTCTTATTTATTTCTGGCTAATATTCAGTTACCGACTTGGCTCTATATTTACTGCCGAATGATTTTACCTGCTAGAGGTCTTGGTTAGTTGGTTTGAGAATAATTGGCCGCATGCCAACACAGGCCCTTGACTAAGAGTGGGTCGTCAGTATAATGAAATGTAAGAAAGGATATAAGAGGTTTGATTTGGATCTCTGGACTCAAACCGACCGAGACGCACTTGTGATTATTTTCCTTCAGTTTCCCTGTCTGTTCTATCCATCTGGTTTTTTTTTTTTTTTTTTTATTCCTCGGAAATGTTTCTCCTAAGGCTATTACGAATCAATATATTTTCTTCATTCTGACCACTGTCATTTATCCCCTCCTCTGACACCTTCAGAGAGTCTCCCACCCTGTGTATCATCGCTTCTCGTCTTCCTTATTAATCATCTGTTGCCTTATATAACCGACGGCAGTGTCCATTATTTACCTACCCTCCCATCGGCCATGGGAGTCGATGTCGAGCCCTTCTCTTTCCCTCCATGGCCACGCCCACTCCTTGAGAAGGGGCACAACCACGTTATCTTTACTGATCAATACATACCACCCACGCAATCCCACACCAGCCCCGTCCCTTCCACACAGGTCTCCTTTCCACCCAGCCCTGCCCCGCCCGCCACCACGAGCGTCCAACGCCCACCTCCTTCCACCGCTACCGTTCCTACGCCCAACCTGTAGTTGGGAAGCCTGCTGCCAGATGGTTTACTAGCAGCTTGCCTGCCACCAGCCTCCGCCCACTTGTTGACACCTTTCTACTGCACGACGCCTACGCCCACTGCTGGCTTACTTTTCCTCGTTTCTGCATCACAGACTGCTTCGTGAGATAAGGCATCTCGGCTAAAATTGATTCTTGACGAGGAGGTTTCAACGCTGGTGCATCATCGTGGTTTTAGAGTTAAGGTAAACATGAAAAAGGATAAAGTAATTATGCTCAAATGTTCGGTGACATATTGGTAGTCTTACGGAACGTATATAGGGATCTTGGAAGTAAATAAAATAAACACCTGACGGTCCCAGTAATTCTTCTGAATAAGACTGCATGTAAATGAAAACTACGAAGGTAGAATGAAATACAATTAATGGTAGGAATGATAAATGGTATGAACGATATACAGATCACGAGGAGAGAAGAAAATCAAGAATCCAGAGTGGATTTCGAAAAAAAAAGTCTATGAAAACACAGGTACACTGAAGAATTGAGTTACAAAATATATGTAAATACGTAAACGCGTTTACACGAAGGGCCGTTAACTAATCAAAAATACATTTTCGTGCCTAACCCTTACCTCCCACACATCGAGAAACTTGGTGTCTGGACGTCTTCATCCATTTCTCTAGTTATGAAGATATTTCAGGGAAGGCTGGACCGATAAGCAACTTATTTTTACGCTTTCTAAGGATTTGTTTCCTGAATATAAGGAAGGATACGAATTCTACAAAGACTCGTGAACAGCTGTCCTCCTTCAAATACCCTGACCGTGTCGCTGAAAAAGCGGTATATAAAGCGAGTCAGATTTTCTTTTGTGTCCCCGAAGACGAGGTCAAAAGAAACGTGCAACAATAAAATGGAAGTCCAATACCTGGGCCGCATCAAGGAGATGAGTTAAACCCTGGGAGGAGATATTCCTTTTGCATTCACCTGCCATAATACGGTAGGATCTTCGGTCACTCATGCTGGGGGGGGGAGGGGTGGGGGAGCGCCCAAAGATATTAGTGTACCAGGTTGCTGGGGCGCGTTACGCGCTTTGGAACTCAGGGCTACTGTCTCCCCCTACCATCCCGATCCCCTACCAACCCCGCCCCCACCCGGGGAGGACAAACAGGTTTCCAGGAGGAGGATGGATGTCTCTTTACCTTCCCATTCCCCTACCTAACCCGTCCCCACCCGTGGCGGACAAACCGGTTTGCAAGGGGTGGGTGGCTGTGGCATGTCTCCCCCACTGTCACCCGGGGAGGACAAACAAGATCAGATCCTCTCGGATTTTATTATTATGGAGATACTTTAGATTGTGTAAGGAATGTAATCAGTCATCCTTGGATTTCACTGGGAAAAACTTTTCCCAGAGAATGATACAGAAATCAAATTCAGCCCTTTTCAATCGAATAAGTATCACCAACCACATCTTAAAGTGGGATAAATTGCAGATTGCTTCTAAAAGCTCGTGTCGCAGATACTCGAAGCCGATAAAATTAAGCAGACAAAAAAAACACGATTCTTTCACACGAGAGACCAGATAAGATCTACCGTATATTTTTTAAATATATTTCATCCTTATCCACTAAGCTCAGCCGAAACCAAATGAACTCTGTGTCCCTTTACTGCCTGTCATTTAGAAAACCCCTGTATATATTTCCAGGATACTACCATAACCATTATTGCTCGTAAATCGGTTGGGATACTACCCAAAACAAAACGCTTTTCATCTCTCCCTTTTGTTTGAACCTTTTTTTGTATGGTTTGTGTATGTATTCATTCATATATACATACTTATATACAAACACACATACACATATACATATATGTGTGTGTGTATACTTAAAAAGTGTAAATAACTTCATACCGTCTGTACACAGACTAAAATAGGTGATCAACAACTTAGGGAACTTTGGTTTTGTGTAAAAGAAAGCGGTTTTCGATGCAAATGCAAAGAGTAATCCGCAACGATTCTCTCTCTCTCTCTCATTAGAACGCTTTTTGAGCTCTCTCTATTTCTCCCTCAGAAGATTTACGAGAGCATCATTGAAGGATCCCTTAATAAGCCTGAGGGAAACGGGTTTGATTAAATATAAATCTCCATACCTGACATAATTCAAGTGGAATTCAGCTGAGCTATTTAGTATCAAAGTAATCACCGGCAAATCGGATTTACAGGACCTAAAAATTGAAGGGTATGAAGAGGAGGACCTGGTTTTGTATTTAACTCCGATTTGACGCTTCGTCCTCCCCCCAAAAAAGTCAGAACAAGTATCACTATGAACTCGAACACTGACCTGATTAACACTGGAGTCGCTCCAAATCTTGGGTTATTGCCTCCAATGGCTACGCAGCATAAGAGGTGGTGTGGGAATTATAAATTATTACAAGTCAAATTGGAATAAAACGGAAAGAGAGTTGTTAGATAAAATTCCTCTCATCTTCCAGAGAAGGGGATTCCAAAGCCTTATACCAAACTAAATCAGAAGATGAGAAAATTTAATGTCAGAACTGACGCCATGAAGATGGTCTTCATTCCTGCAAGATGATGGTAACCAACTAATCCACTGGGTTAAACTATGACCAGATTCTTTTAAGAAAACCCCACAAATCTGATCATTTTCATTTCTCATTAAATCCTTTCACGCACACTATTTCTCTCTTTCTTCATCCTGCAATGCCTCTCTCTCTCTCTCTCTCTCTCTCTCTCTCTCTCTCTCTCTCTCTCCTCACAAACTTGTTAAGACTAACGACAGCGTGGTATCCCTTAATTGATGAACGTCACTTGTTTGTCTTCCGTTTTGATTGGATTAGTATTTCCATACAAGAGTAGACGGAGGTTTGTCCTCTTCCCTTCCAAGATGGGAGTCAAACCACTCGAACGAAGAGGAATACATTCTGAAAGGAAAAGAAAAATACGAAGGCTACGGAACATCTAACCCATGAGCGGTTGCCATGAAGCAAACTTGTAGCGGAGGCTGCAAAGGTAAAAATATAATCAATCGCAAATGTAGTCAGTATTATTATTTCAAAATAATCTGCTGAACGTATATTCAAAACATTACACAAAATTATATATATATATATATATATATATATATATATATATATATATATATATATATATATATATATATATTTATATATATTTATATATATATCTATACACAAATATATATATATATATATATATATATATATATATATATATATATATATATATATATATATATATATATATATATATATATATATATATATATATATATATATAAGCTTTTGGGGCAAAAGTTTTTTCTTGTACGGAAATTTCGTTGAATTCTATGGCTTTCTGATTGTTGATCAACTTCTTATTAGTTTGACAATATTATCTGGATCTTCTCCGTTCTTCCAAATTCAGCTGATGGAGAAAAAACACTACATAGACCATCACAACAGCAAACCTACGACACAAGAGCTAGTGGAGAATACAGATATCATCTACACAGAACATAACCGCCAGAGATTACTCATAGCAGAATCTGTTTGCATTTTATTGCAAACACCTACAATGAACAGACAACTAGAAGCAGAAAGGTCACTCCCATCTAGCAGACGCCCTACTACATACAACGCTAACATAAGAAACAACTATAACAACAGCAACAACACATTTTAAATCATGTGCTTTCCCGCCCCCTTTCCACCCCTATCCCCGTAATCCGTCTACCCGCATTTCTATTTCTGTTTGTTTGTTTTCCACCAGAACACGTGGTTTTTGTTCTCATTATTATTTTTCACGTTGTAAATTATGTTTATATTATAAATTTTATTGTACTGTACTTTTAAAACTGTAATTAAATTAATTTTTTTATTCTGTACTTATAATTACTATAATGATTTACTGTATTATTTTTGTTTTGGATGCTACATATCCGTCCGCACACTGTAAAAAAACAACAGGATTATACACTTTGAAGGAAGAGGTCACGACGAGTGACGGAACAGCTGTGGTGTTGTGTTTTTAGTAAATGGAAGAGAGAGTTAATCTTCGTTTTTTGTCCATCAACTGATTTGGAAGAACGGAGAAGATTCAGAAAATATTGTCAAACTAATAAGAAGTTAATCAACAATCAAAAAGCCATAGAATTCAACGAAATTTGCATATATATATATATATATATATATATATATATATATATATATATATATATATATATATATATATATATATATATATATATATATATATATATATGTGTGTGTGTGTGTGTGTGTGTGTGTGTGTGTGTGTGTAACTGAATCACGGAAAAATGGAACGTTATTTATATAACCTTATTTGCATGACCTTTCACTCTTCCTTTCCAGTACCTCCTCCACCCCATATGCCCAGCACTTCTAGGTACTCCTCTCCCGAACGTTAATTTATTCATAAGCTTTTTATCTTTTACCTGACTGAAACATTTCATAACACACTGATCACGTCTCTCACTTGCGCTACCTTTTATACTTCTTTGTACTTATAGTCTTCCCGCCTTTCAATAATCTTCTAACACCAGGTACACCATGCATCTCACAAGCTTTGATTTTTTATCTTTCATTTGCATTCAACATGCACGCATCACTTCCAAAAATGAGTATTGGCTCTACACACCCTTCATATACTCTTACCTTGATTTCAAGCCTCTTCCCGATGTTTTACACATCATGGCCCTATTTCCATCATGCATTCTGTTACTCCTCTCCCACACTACCATCATGGATTATATTTACTCCCAAATACTTATACTATCAACCACTTCCATTATCTCACCCCCCCCCCCCCGTTAACATTCACTACTCTTCCTTTTCAGTTTCTAATTGTACACTCCTACCCTTACTCGCACTCACACTCAACCTCAACTTTCTCCTCTTGCAAACGCTTTCAAACTCCTTCGCTTTTATCTGCAGTTTCTCTTCCCCGTCACCACTGAGTACAGTATCATCTGCAAATAGCAACCACTACATAATACATTCATGAATCATTTTCTTATCCTCACGCAATCCAGTATGATATGGAGACATAACGAACCATTTTCTCATACTTAGGTTTAGACCAAATATTCTTACTCGTGCTTCAAGTCAGCACTCAAAACTTTCAATTGCATGCAACAACCCTCCAAATTGCCTCTCCATCGATTATGTCGTAAGCATTTTTTAGGTTCTTGTATGACAATTTCAGCTTTTCTCGATACTTCCAGACAAATCCACAACTGTTTCAAACAGACAGCTGATCCAGACATCTTCCTTGCCTAGGCCCACACTAATTTTTTCCTACCAATTCCTTTGTCATACATCGTCTCCTACCATATGCTCTTTCCGGTATGCTAAGTAACTTTATGGTTCTACGCTTCTGAAAGTGTCTACCACTTTCACACCCACATCCACATACATGTAAATATATATATATATATATATATATATATATATATATATATATATATATATATATATATATATATATATATATATATATATATATATATATATATATATATATATATATATATATATATATATATACATATATATATATATACATATACATATACATATATATACAGTACATATATATATATATATACATGTATGCATATACATATCATATACACATATAAATATATATGTATGTATATGTATATATATATATATATATATATATATATATATATATATATATGCAGAATCTACTGGTCACTTTTACCAGACACATATGTAATTCTAATAGCCACAATGCCCTCTTAATATTCGCTAATTCTGCGCTTTTTGGATATGCTTGTAACTACGAAGCCGATAGATCCAAAGGGAAGAAATTGAAGAGCCTGTGACGGCCGGCCGCGGGAAGCGAACCCGAGTTACCTTAATCACAAGGAGGTCACGTTGCCGACCTGACTACGAGAAGGATAAAAGTCTGTCACCTCTCGTACATATATATACCTGTCGTTTTCAGATATATTTATTAGAGCTGGAATAGACCCATCCTCACCATCGTAGCAATAAAAACGATTGCCCACTTGGCTACGATGGTGAGGATGGGTCTATTCCAGCTCTAATAAATATATCTGAAAACGACAGGTATATATATGTACGAGAGGTGATAGACTTTTATCCTTCTCGTAGTCAGGTCGGCAACGTGACCTCCTTTGTGATTAAGGTAACTGGGTTCACTTCCCGCGGCCGGCCGTCACAGGCTCTTCAATTTCCTTCCCTTGATCTATCGGCTTGTAGTTACAAGCATATCCAAAAAGCACGAAGAATTAGCGAAGTTAAGAGGGCATTGTGGCTATTAGAATTATATATATATATATATATATATATATATATATATATATATATATATATATATATATATCAGAGCAAATGTCTTCTTAACATTCAATTCGGAAGTAATATATTATAATAAGTTGGTTTTTTAGTGATAATAAGTCCACTGATCCCACGGGGACGGTGGACTTATTATCACCTAAAAATTCCCCTTCGGTAACATATATGAAAATATATTACTTCCTGGAGGTAGAGAATTGATATTAAAGGACGTTTGTAGCTTTCTGATTGTATATGAATCACGGTGATGTGATAAATAGTCATATATATATATATATATATATATATATATATATATATATATATATATATATATATATATATATATATATATATATATATACATACACAGAATAACAGGACCTCATTTAAACAGGATAGTATCTAGAAGAGATTTTATTCAAATAAGTTACAAACTTTCGAGGACTAGTCTGTCCCCACCGTGCTTCACAGCCTGTAGCTTTTGTGAATAAAATCTCCATTAGATACCATCCTCCTTGAATGAAGTCCTGTTACTCTTTTTTTATGAATGCGTAGTACAGTTGTGCAAGTGATCAAGTTAATATATACTGTATATATATACATAAATATACATGGCATTTTATAACCTAATCAGCTCTAACTAGTTGCGATAGTTTGTGCGTCCAACTAATCCTAAACGGCTGCACCGAACCAAATGCAAATTGATCCACGTTTGGAACTTTTCGCGAAGATTTCGAGTGATGCATTACAGTTTTCAGCGTCTTTGCCTTCCGAGCCAAACTTTCAAATTAACGCACCCCAAAAACAATTTGTGCGCCCGATCTTGTAGTTTCTGTTTTGTGTCCAAACTCTCTAGCTCTTTCTGAGAATATTATCTAACTGTGAATTCAACCAGATCATACAGTTTTAGTAGCAATGACAGACTACAACTTGAGGATGAATAGGCGTTTGCAAATGAATCAGACCAAAAATTCATCGATTTCCACTCCATAAAAAAATTATCTTCAAAGGAAATAAAAAGAATGCTCAAAAGAAATAAAACTGTTCCACTTTCGATTAATCCTATAATCTTACCTGATACGAAAGAACAGACAGTATATCATTTACATAATGACTGAAGAAAATATAATATTCATATCGAGTGACTCTCGGCATTGACACCGGAATGCCATACACGCAGTGGAAAACCTTTTCATTTCAGACGAGAGATAATTGTACGTAAGAAATTAAAAGCATTTTATTTTCCCCTCATAGTTCTTCATCTCTCTCTCTCTCTCTCTCTTGGATTCTTACCCTAGTAAAAATCCAATATCCATTCTGAGCCCATCTTCCTTTCTCATACTTCGCTGTCGCAACGTTCCCAAAGGGTTGCTTGCTGATAACTAATTTGCACAGAGGAATGGAATAGAATAGAATATTGAATTTAGGTCAAAGGCCAAACATCTATGAGGTCATTCAGCGCTAAAGGGAAATTGAGAGTAGAAAGGTTTGAAAGGTGTAACAGGAAAACCTCGCAGTTGCACTATAAACCAATTGTTAGGAGAGAGTGGAAAGTAAAATGGAAGAAAGAGAATATGAACAGAGGTACAGTAAAAGGAATGAAAAGATTTGCAGCTAGGGGCCGATGAGACGTTGCAAATGATCTCGAGTAATGCCTACGATGCACCGCACGAGGTGCACTGACGGAACTACCCTCATACAGGGTACAGAGGAGTGGATCATGACTGGACAGATGACTAAAACTGTATATTTTACCTTTGCTCATTTCAATCTCTACACACTATGCATGTTTTTTATTATTCAGTGTTTACGGAAATAAACTTGCTACTTGTTCTCTTTTTATTGCTTGACAGTCATCTCCTCAGGTTTACGAATACTATCCATCTATTATTTTTACACACATTTCTTTTAATCCTTGGCACCATAATCATTCTCAATTCTTGAGCAAGTCGACGCTCTCTTTTCATGGCCTGTACTTCTACCAAGGCACTAGGAAGGCTGAAGGAAGGAGTCCCTGAAAGCCCATTGCCCTGAGAGAGCTTTTGACAAAAATACAAGTTTCAAATCTGAGTCAAATGGTTTACTCTTCGGAACTAGGCAATCAGAGCTCCATTTCTCCCGCTCTATTCAGCAAGTTATTTTCCTGCTCCTCCCCGGCAACCATTTTCCTAGATTTTTACGCCTCCTACGGAATTTAACATCTTCAGATATCCGCCCAGGCCCATAAAAAAAAGCAATAAAAATTATTACATCGGCCTCCTTCCTGTACACTTATCAGCACTTTAAAATTCTATAACCATCCAGCGTCTCTTTTATAATAATAGGAGTCCAAAAAAAACCCTTAATCTACATTTTCTATAGAACTGAAATAAAAACACCATATCTCATTCCCTTTACGTGTGTTGTTCCTTCATCCTCAAATGTCGTTACAGGCGTAACGGGCAAGTACTACCTCTGTACACTCTACCAACAACAATCTATGTCTTATATAAGTGTTCGTCTGGTTGATACGGACTTCTACCTACAGTTTCCATATTGTGAATGACTTCAGGTTCCTTTCCAATATCACCACAGTGCAAGTGATAGGATTCTAGTTATGGGATCGGCAGGAAAGCTGGCTCTCTTGAACGTGTCCATAAAACGAAATGAAAACGCAATCGTACTGAGATTCCCCTTGTACTCTCTCTGTCTCTCTCCCTCTGTCTCTCTCTCTCTCTCTCTCTCTCTCTCTCTCTCTCTCTCTCTCTCTCTCTCTCTCTCTCATACAAACTAAAATATTTGTACGTTTTAATTCGTTTGTCTAACAACGCTGCTGACTAAGAGAATAATCTATCTCCGACAAAATCAATGCACATAAAAAAAAAAACACTTAGCTTATCCAGAAATTTGGCCTGGCCCTCTTTCCCAAGCAGGGCCTGATGTTCTCCCCTGGCAACAATATTTCATGGGTTCTGTAGAATGAAAGGGCTGAACTTCGTGATGCTCCGAATCTATCAATTATTCTTCGCCTGCCTTTGAGGCAACTAGCTCCCAGTTTCTCCGGCAGGGCTTAAGGAAAGAGAGGGAGACTGTTATTGTTAGTC
>NC_089755.1:25385176-25397676 GCF_040412425.1 Macrobrachium rosenbergii
TGAGTCACTCGACTAACAAACGCACCAATTAAAATATTTTGTTAATTAATTTGGCCATAAGTGACCATCTGCACAGTCAATGATGCATGTACACGAATGAATACATCTTTCATAATGTAACTCCAAGCTTCAAATTTTAATTTACTAATTCGGATCATTTTATTCCTATTTATAAATCTCAAAATATGTAATTCTGTTACCTAGTTTGCCAATTACGATTCCTATTCTCAAATTGACTGTTTCCATTCCATACGTTTCAATCTCATTCCTTGTTTCCAGGATATAACCCAACTTACCTTTTTCCAGTCGTATTTCAAAACCTCAAATTGCATCACTCCACTTCCTATTCTTGCAGCTCAGTTTCCAAATAACCAATTTCAGCGTCTCGTTTCCTATCCTTACAACAGGGTTTCAAAGTTTTAAAAATGCTTCTTGTCATTGCTTATCGAACCACTGTTACATTGCTCTTCCTCTAATCCTTATATATAAATTTCAAAATACATCATTGTACGCCTTAACCTACCAACCGCACTTAAAATCTTATCCTGACAGCCGCATTTTCAAATACCCAGTTTCGTCATTTCATTTCATATCCTTTCATTCTCAGCTCCAATTTCCAACTGTACTATCAACTTTATATCCTTCTAACTCTGTTTTCAGGTTCAAAATGCATCATCTCACGTCTAGCACCAGAATCTTGCTTAGATAATATAAGGAGATATTGGTGGACTGAAATAAAGAAGTGGATGGCAAAAGGAGCTCCTGTTGAGATCGTTTATTTGACCTCTTCCAACTTCTCCTTTGTCCCAGGAAGAGGGCAAAAAGGTTTTGATTTGCAAGAGACGACCTAGTTGCTTGGTCTGATAAGACAACACAGTATATAATCCCCATTATACAATTGGCTTCATTTTTAAGAACTAATCCTCTTAAGTTTCTGCACATAAACCTTCCGTTTATATATTTATATACTGTTTCGATAAGGCTTCAAGGAAAATAATACCACTAAGACGGCAGGAAAGAGTCAGAAATCACAGTTTTTGGAAACATGGAATTTCCATATGTACATGAGACGATGATGAAAGGGAGACCGAGATGGCTTGGACATGTCCTTCGCACAACCCCTGGGAGAACTGTACGTGATGTGTCAGCTTGATCCACTTCGGCACAAAGGGTTGGAAGACCCAGATTTACTCGGATGATAACTATCAAAAGGGAGGCTGTAGATGAGTGGAGAGTAATGGAAAATAAAGCACAAGACATGAGTATAAGAATTTCACTCCGGCTCTTTGTGTCACACAGCGTTTGAGGAAATAAGGATAGTGAAGATGATGATGATACTTTTACTAAGCCTAATCACGCCCTTCCTCCCCACTTCTCAGTATCTTCTTCTCAAGACTCAGTCACATCCAATCACCCTCCTTTCTCTTTTGGAGTTTCTTCCTCGGCTATGTTGAACTTCGTCTGCGTGGCTTTCTCTCCCAGAGTTTTCCTTTCCTCTTTCTCTTCAGTTTCTTCCCTCCCCCGTACCATTTTCCTCCTTATTTCACCCTCTTGTTCCTCTCGCTTGCCTTTCTATTCTCGTCTCACGACGTCATCATTTTCAAACTTCATCGTGCCTTTCCTCAAACCCACTTCCTCTTCCCAGCCACTTTTCCTTTCCCCTCTGCAGCATTGCTACCCAAAAATGTTCTCCTTTCTTCGACTATCCTTCTACCACCATTTCTATTTCTCATTTATCCCATTTCTTCTTTTCAAACTGAAGGGATAATGAAAGGAAATTGGAACATACTTATAAAACGGACTATTGGTTTCAACAATTTCTAAAGAACAATATACAAAAATTCCTTAAAATGCGTTCACTATAAAAAAATAAGAGGAGAGAGAGAGAGAGAGAGAGAGAGAGAGAGAGAGAGAGAGAGAGAGAGAGAGAGAGAGAGAGAGAATTTTCTTTCTCAACTCCTACCATACATCAAAGGTCCAAAACATTTCTTATTTTATCTACTCTTAGATTTTTTCAAGGAAATCGATGCGTGGAAGGCCAACATTAGCAGCTAATCTAACGGTTCATAAAATTGTAAATTTGGAAGGTACATTATTAGGCGCCTTGGTTTCAACATACACACACACACACAGGGAGGAGAGAGAGAGAGAGAGAGAGAGAGAGAGAGAATTAGGTTATAAGCATTTAGGAAATCGGATGTTTCCAGGGTAAACCTCCCCATCTAAGAAAATGGTACAGTTTAAAAGTGTGATAAGCTCTTCCAGAGAAGAAAAATAAATACATAAAAATACTGTACATCACCAAAATATACCCATCATGTTTGTATACATGAAATTAATGATGTAACAACAGCAAAATAAAATATATATATATATATATATATATATATATATATAATATTTAAGCTACAAATGTCGTTTAATATCCAGTTCGCTCTACCTCGGAGATAATATATGTATATATATGTTTGCCGAAGAGGACTTATAGTTGATAAGAAGTTCGTCGTCTCACGGGATCGAACCGTCGAACACGAGAACTCACGATGTTCAGAGAGACGACGAACTTCTTATCAACTATAATTCCCCTTCCGTAAACATATGTATACATATATTATTTCCGAGGTAGAGCGAATTGGATATTAAACGACATTTGTAGCTTAATGCTTGTATATTAATCAAGGTGATGTGATAAATATTCATTCATATATATATATGTATGTATACATGTATGTATATACATGCATATATATACATATATATACATACATACATATATGTACATACATATATATACATACATACATACATGTTGTGTGTGTGTATTACGGAAAAACACAAATTCACTGCGCATGAAGTTATTACTTCCAGAGAGGATCTCAATGGTACGGCAAGGTTCAAGCAAGGAGTTTTTTATTTGTTAAGCTTCAGAGGCTTGTCTCCCTCCATCTTCAAGGAACCAAATATTATTTGGTGTCTGGGTAATAATGCACACACACATGCAATATATATATATATATATATATATATATATATATATATATATATATATATATATAGATAGATAGATAGATAGATAGATAGATAGATAGATAGATAGATATATAAACATACATATAGATATACATATACATATAAAGTTGCTAATGTCTACAAGTTTTCTGCACATGGGGGTTCAACTAATATAAAAAAAATGAAGCGAGAACGTAGCTTTGAGGACTATGGTATTTTTTCTCTAGAACCACCTACTGGTACACATTCGAGTAAACGTACATATAAATATATATAAATGCATTACTGTATATACGTATCATAATATCATATACTTCTCATAACCAAATCCGTTTTGCATGTTTACAGAAAAGACGAGTTTACGGAGGAAATCCCAATTAACTTCAAAGCAGCTAGAGCCTTCGGGAGCCACAGGTGCTCGGCGTCTGTGGGGACTAAATCGACCGAAGCCTTCAAAAAAGAATGTTTTATATTCGTGAATCTAGCTCCTTTTGGCAAACCAGCCGATATGTCCTATCATCCGTCATGTTCATTATTGGCTCTGTACGTAGTAAACAGAACGTAAAAGGGGAGAGAGAGAGAGAGAGAGAGAGAGAGAGAGAGAGAGAGAGAGAGAGAGAGAGAGAGAGAGAGAGCGAAAGTATAGTAAGAGAAAGTTTTTAGAGAGAGAGAGAGAGAGAGAGGCGGAAAGTATCAACTGTAAGAGAAAGTTTTTCAAGTACTGTAAGAGAGAGAGAGAGAGAGAGAGAGAGAGAGAGAGAGAGAGAGAGAGAGAGAGAGAGAGAGAGAGTATCAAGTAAGAGAAAGTTTTTATGATACCATTACTTTATGTAAAGTTCATCTAGACAAACCAATCGACTTGAATTACAATAAGTGACCTGACAGAACATGAGAAAAATATGAAGATTTTAATGGGAAAATAATAATCAGAGCCACACTAATCAGTTAATTTTACAAACAACAACAAAGAACAGATGGAAGTCTGGAAGTAAGAAAAAATAATGAAACAAACAAGGAATGCCAAAGAGTAAAATTAATAGGTCCAAAATAGGCAAACTTCAGAAATATCTCTTTGGAGAAAACAAGAAAGATGATCACATGCATTCAAGATAATGGAACTTATCTCTTATCGCTTGATAAGTAATAGAAGCATACAAATACTTTTACCCTAACATCCTTTGAAAAATATTACCTCAAATTTCTGAATTACAATACATCAAATTCCAAAAACCATAAAATCTGAGAAAAATGAACCATGCGTAAACACAAATTTCATGATAATCACTGACCTGTATAAAAAAATTCATTTCTATGACTAAACACTCAGATGTCTAACGCAAATGACGCCTACTTGACCCCAAATACATCGCTATGCATAAATCACCAAATTTTTAAAATCTCGTAAAATAATATATAAATCAAAATTTAATCGAGTAAAATAAGAAAAAATTAGCCATTACTCATAATGGTAAAAGTGCTTAACAGGTGACTATTTTTATCTCATAAAGATTTGGTATATTTCTATGTACAATACAGCCGAACATTTCCAAACTTAGCTTCGCTTAGCTCAACCTAGTCTAACATCACCATCCCAAATATCAGGGAAACACATTTTATTAACCTATCCCAACCTTGATGTATGTTTAAAACTAAGCTTTAGAAAGCTGTTATGAGGAAGGTGCTGTTTCAACAGAAAGCCTTCATATTTAAGGCTGAGGTTTGATTACCAAGAAATATCGTTTCATTCTTAATATGGCATTGGAATCTAAAAATTGTATTATTCCTTTACTTTCTACTTGTTCTACATCATGAATTATATTTCATTTGACTTTCCTCTTCACTATAATTATCTCTTATTCCTTATCTTTTCATTATGATCGTTATTGCTAATATTATCAAAGCTACTGATTTTGTGTTCTAATTGGAGCAGCATCTATCTTCTTTCACACGTAACGGCGACTGTCGAAGCAGCCATTGCCAAGGAGAGAATGAAATGAAAGAACAGTCTGACCAAGAATCACGCACTTAGACCTGCGATTCAAAAACACAAGAAATGAAAACAGGCGAGGAAAAAGCGGTTTTCCAAAATGACTGCAAACACAGGCGACCTTTCTAATATTCACGACGCCGTCTGCAATGAATTGAACGAACCAAATCACAATAATAACGTCCACTATAATTGGGCCCAAGTCGCTGCAGTCGACATTCCCCGTAATGGCACGGTTCCTGTTGTGGTCATTCCCATTACAGGACTCCATCTCTTAGTAATGACGGCTCTGACAGCCAAATACCCCAAAATCATTGGCCTCAATGTCCTCTCACACGCCAAGCCAATAACCCTAAAAATATTCCCTCTTCTTTTTTCCCCGACCCTTCTCGAGACGGTTTCGATACCCCGGGGGTGGGATGGGGTGGGGCGGGGCACGATGGCAATGTAAAGGCAGCCATGAGATGTCCCTCAGCAATGCATATTGGATGTTTACAAGCTCTTCAGAAGCGCGGACTTTGGCGCTTCATGGACATACTCCGCAGCCAGTCAGCCCTTTATGGAGATAGATGGTTGCGCTCATCCGCGGCCACTCGCACACTTTATCACAGCCATCACTCACAACTCATAGCCTCATAATATAACATGGACATCCAGGGAGAAAGACGGTGGGGAAGAGGAGGAGGAAGATATAGAAGGGAAATGTGTCAAGAGGAGCGAGCGATTTGGGCACATTCCATTAACACCAGTTCATTCTCTAGTTACCCTAAGCAGTGATGCCGGTACCTGGCACTCAGTCAACTGTACTTGGTTGTAGACGGGATGGAGAAAGGCGTGTCGCTAGCAACCTTATCTCGAAATATAGGCCAAGACAAATAAGAATGCCCATAAGATTGAAACAAAAGAACATAAGGACTTTTAGATTGAGAAAGATATCCCCGTTCCTTGTCAGCCCTGACTGATGGGAAAAGCAAAGTGACAATATATATACAATTATATATATATATATATATATATATATATATATATATATATATATATATATATATATATATATATATATATATATATATATATATATATATGTATGTATATATTAGAAGTCTAATAAATTTACATTAGGAAAGCGTATAGGCAAATCAACAGTACTAACCCTGGATTGAAAGAAAAAAAAAAAAAATAGTCCAGCTACCAGGGCCCGGAATTTCTTTAAGATTTCATTACAGCTATTTCTATTATCTGGGCTCCTTATCAGTAAATCATTCTTTATGCAATATGTGATGAATACCCCCAAGAAACAAGATAGCAATTAATAAGGTTTAAAAAAAATCGCATTTTCACGTCCATTCCTTCTGGGTTTACGCCATTTAGTGGATTCGATATTTATTGGAAGCATTTTGTAGCAGATTGAATGCCCGTGGACCCGAAAATTATCAGGGAGTAAACTAACCTTTTGATAGGAAAATTTCACTTTATACGTAAATATGAGAGAGAGAGAGAGAGAGAGAGAGAGAGAGAGAGAGAGAGAGAGAGAGACATGCATTCATCAACTACACGTCACTCATGTAAAAAAAAAACCTAAAAACCTATTCTTAAATTCCAACTCTCTCTCTCTCTCTCTCTCTTTCTACACACACACACACACACACGAAACTTTATATGTAAATACAAGAATATACGTGATACCAAAACGAATATTACTGCGTGGAAAGTGGCTTTCATTAGTCAACGTATATTTCAGCTGAGGACAAAGCAAAGGAGGTTATACAAAACCAAGAATAGGTGCAAGAGTAATTCACGTGTTCTTCCCAGCCTCGTTCGACGTCGCTTGTGCACTGTCAACGATGCCCAAGCTACCTGGCACATAATGGTAAGTGACTGCTAAATTCCTTCTCAAGTGCTGAGAGAGAGAGAGAGAGAGAGAGAGAGAGAGAGAGAGAGAGAGAGAGAGAGAGAGAGCATTCTTTTTTCCGTCTCTTTAGTGAAGACGAACTCACAAAAGATTTATATTTTTAATCTTTATTCATAAAATTAACATAAAAACATACTGTGTTCATGGTCGGTAAAGTTTCAAAAGATATGACACAAGTCACTGGCACGTTTAAAGACCAAGAAAAATCTTTTGTCTCACCATAACTTTCTCAACAACATAGTTGCCCCTTTCATATACTAATCCATTCATTACACCCTTACTTTATATCACAGCCTCTTTGTTCTCCCTCCAGGACTTTCACAATACGTCCTAACCAAGTCAAAACACTGACCCATCTCATCTACGACAGACTTTCATATCCTTTAGCCTAAGTCAAAACACTCTGACCCATCTCATCTACGACAGACATTTCGTAAACTTTGTCACATTTACGTTTGCCACTCTTTTATATCGTGATCAACATAATGTATTCATCCATTTTACTTACAATAATTCTCACTCTACGATTCTTTCATAAACCACATCTACTGCACAAATAATTCATCCCCATAAATCCTAAACTTTGTCACATTTACGTTTGCCACTCTTTTATATCGTGATCAACATAATGTATTCATCCATTTTACTTAATTACCATAAAAAAATAACTCATAAAAAATAATTAAACCTCAGCATTATCTCACTACCTCTCCATTGAACTACTATAGGTACTGTAATAAGGAAATTATGGAAGCTCCATATGTAGATGAGATAGCGATAATGGGGAGATGGAGATGGTTTGGACATGACCTTCGCTTCATTCAGGGTAAGAAAGCAGGTGGTATTGTTAACTAGGATTCTCTGGGCACGAGAAGAGTTGTAAGACCTAGACCTACTTGGATGAGAACTGTGAGGAGGGAGGCTGGAGATGAGTGAAGATTTGCTGAAGAGAATCCACTATGACAAAGTGAAGATTTGCTGAATATAAATCCATATATATATATATATATATACACACACACACACACACACACACACACACACACACACATATATATATATATATATATATATATATATATATATATATATATATATATATATATATGACAAACATGAAATTTTTATCACACCGTGATTTATATACAAGCTTAATATCGAAATTCAGCTACCTCGGTATATCTCCGTTGGAGAATTGTCGCCGAAGGAATTTATATAAGTGATAAATGAATTGGAATGGGGACACGAACCCGCGACGAAAGCCTATTCAGCGACTCCAGTTGATACGATTCCAATTCATTTATATATATATTCCTTATATTCTATATATATATATATATATATATATATATATATATATATATATATATATATATATATATATATATATATATATTTATATATATATATATATATATATATATATATATATATATATATATATATATTAATCAGTATGAAATCGCCCATTACAGGGAGTGGTTCACAAATCAAACAACATTATAGTCAATGACACATTCTTACTTTAACTACTAAGTTGTGGCTGAAAACCCACTGTAGAAAATTTAAACTTTTGTTGTTTCATTCACATACATAAATGTCTCCTCAGTAGCACGTCATCTGCCCCAATTTATCTCTATGTTGCACATTTTCTCATGCTTCCCAGAGACCAGAGATCAAGATCTTTCCCTTTCTAAGATCTCTTTCACACCATCTATCCAGCACTTTCCAGGTATTCGTCTCTCCTCTCCTCCTAACACTTCTGAATGGTACCCTGTTTCTACCAACGTATTAGCCACCACTCTTTCACCAAAACTCAACTGTCTCAAAGTACTCTGATCTAGACTTTCACCCTGCTAAACTTTCTAGCATCACTTCTATGTCCCTCCACATTTCTCACTATTTTAGTTCTTCTGACATCACATGTATCACTAAACCAATAAATTCCAACTGATTCAGCCTACTTTCTTACATTTGCATTCAATATAAACACTCCGCTTCCATAAGGGAGAGTAGGCTAAATAATATTTTCATATATTCCGACCTTAGCTTCTCTCATCATTCCAAAGTCCATCACTATGTATTTACAAAAACCCAGCTAGCTTCCTCGCCTCGCCTGTTCCCTTATCCTACTGTCATCCATCATATTTAATCCCATAAACTTACACGAATCCTACACACCCATTCTTCCACGGTTCATATTGCCATTAATTACTCCATCATCCTGATCTAAATATGCCAATATTAACTCACTATTACTAACTTTTACTCTTAACTTTCTTTGCTTACTAACACTTTCAAACACTTTAACTACTTTCTGCAGTTTCACTTCACTACCCCCTATCAGTAGTGTATAATCTACAAACATTAATAATTCCATAATTTACTATCCCCCATCATCATTATTTCCACAAGTTATTCACAACTCATTTTCTTATGCAAAATCTCTGACTTGCATCTACAATCTTGTTTCTTACTTCTCACATCACTCCATCCATAAAATATTGGAAAGTCTTTGGGACCTAACTCCCTTGTCGCTGATCCACATGACACAAAATCAGTCAGTTTCCTGTCTACATATTCTAACTCAGGCTATGCTTCTCTTCTATCGAAAAACTTTCATTTGCAGTCCACTATTTGTCTTCTCTCCTACATAGCCTCAGTACCTTCAACGCTGCCTCTCTTATAATCTTGTCATATGCACTTTCTAGATCCACATACGCTACACTCATCTTTTTCCCGTTACTGTCATATATCTCGCAGAACTATTTCCTAAACACAACATGATAGACACAGACTCTTGCTTGTTTACTCTTACAGTGTTCTCCCTTTTCAATCAATCTAAGTTCTATTATCTGAATCCTAACACTCACCTTCCCTGATATACTAAGTAATAGTAAGCCTCTATGATTATTGTAGTTACCTCCATCGCCTTAACCTTTATACATTGGAACAATTGTTACCATCTGCCAGACATACTTAACAAACTGAGCGGCTAGCCACTCCATCACACTAACACCACTATAATGCTAAATCTCATTTGTAATCCCCTCAACCAACGGCCTTTTTCATTTTCAACCTCTTAACTGCCATCCTTAATTGCCATCCAGTTACACAAGCATTAATCCCATCCACTCGTGTTATTCACCCTTGCCCCTAATTTTGTATCCCATATTCATCAGATCTTCAAAATACTTATTCCATCGAACTGGAACTAGATTCACTTCAGACAACATCCCTCTATTTGTATCTTTCATTCTAAGATCCATTTGTTCCTTAACCTTTCCATCTGCAAAACAATTTATTCTCCCTAAAGTTCTTGCTTCCTTCTCCCTTTATTTAAAAAAAAAGTATACCTTAGTTGAACCAGACCACTGAGCCGATTAACAGCTCTCCTAGGGCTGGCCCGAAGGATTAGACTTATTTTACGTAGTTAAGAACCAATTGGTTACCTAGCAACGGGACCTACAGCTTATTGTGGAATTCGAACCACATTATAGCGAGAAATGAATTTCCATCACCAGAAATAAATTCCTCTAATTCTTCATTGGCCGGCCTGAGACTCGAACTCGGGCCTAGCAGAGTGCTAGCCGACAACTCTACCGACTCGTCCAACGAGGAACTCCCCTACATTTTTATTATTTGATTTTCTCTCTCTCTCTCTGTGCTCCTTCTTCTTGGCTGCCCATTTAAGTCTCTTGTGCATCTGTACTTGCTCTCATCTGCCATGCAGTTACACCTCAAATAATCCTTTTTCCTTCTATAAACCTCTCTTTTCACCATCACACTCCTATTGTTTTTATTCCCCTCTCCCATACCCACGGACCCTCCCTGTCGTCCCAGTGACCTATTCATGGAATTCTACATTCCTCAGTCAAATCTTTCCACCTCCACTTATCTTGCTGTATTTCATATTCCATCCACTTGTCCTTAATTACTCTTCTCACTTCGTTGTTATCAAACTCACTTTTTCTCAATTTACATTTTTAGCCACGTTGTCATAGCCTACTGTCCAGTTTAGACCAATCTTAATCTTTTCTTCAGTTATATAATGATCAGATATAACTCTAGCTAAACCTCCTCTCATTATTTCATCCATCAACTGCTCTTCTAGATATTCCGTTCTAACAGGTAACCCAGGAAATGTTTTTATTTCCTATTCCCTGTTTCCTTAGTATACCTATGAATATTCCATGCATTTTATTAACAATCCTCTGTTGAAATGTTTCCGAAAGCCTCTACATTCTCATTTGCTCCAGGAAGCCAGAATAATTTTTCTTGAATACACAAAAAACCAAACAAATTACAGCGTCAGTTCTGATAGGCCTTCTGAAAGATCCCAATCTCTCAGTCACCAGGAAACCCTCCTTCATAAAATACCAAGTCCAAACAGAAGATACAAATATTTTATTACCTCAGCAAAGAGGTGTGTTTGGTTATGTCGGAATATTTATGAAAACAGTACCAAACATGGGTCCTGTGACTCGTAAAAAAATTATACACTTTGAAAGGTATGGAAATGAAACCGTTCGGGAAGGGGCCTTTGGAGGTCTAAATTGTTAATTACCGTATTACATATGCAAATAATGTCAAAGTGGAGGTTACGCCCCTATGCAACCACTAAGATTTTGTTTGTATCCTAACGGTTAACCTTTTCTGGTAAAAATACCTTTGCTCATGGGGTTCTGGGTTTGTGGTGATGATGGTGTGGATGATATGTAATTGAGATTCACCAAGGAGGTGAGCTGTTGATAGCCTTGTTTTTCAACAAGTTGACACAAAACAGTGTGTGATTTTTTAGGAAGTTCACCAGAAGTGGGTGTGAATTATTTAGCATTGCAGGCTTAAGAAAGCGATTTTGGTAACCAAAATTAATAGTTCCCTCTGTTTTTGGTAGGTTTGTTTGTATGTTTCTTTGTATGTTGGTAGGATTATACAAAATGTTGTGTGTGAGTTCTCATCAAAACTAGACCAAAAGTGAACCTCGTGACAGAACGTATCATTAAACCTTGGGAGAGATGGGAATGTACTGTTTTAGAAAAAAGGATCTCTTTGGTTGATGGACTTTCCAGCCTTGGGGGAGGTTGGAGGTCTCCCAACGCTCGTTCCCTCTTGACTATTTTTCAGTTCACGCTACAGTACACACAAACACACACACAAACACACTAGCAAGAATATTAAGAGCAAAGGGTGAACCCTCACCATCGGCATCATTAATGTTCTTACGCTAGTTTTTCCTTTACTGGAATATACGTCTAATGCGTTCTTTCCATTTGTCTTCTGCTTTGTGCACTTTTAGCCAATTCCAATTGGTCGAATTCATCTTCTGTGACGTTTCCAAAGGAATTTTTGCACCTTCTTCCTATGGGTTCCGTTATCTACTATAAAGACCCATTTCTCTTTATCAACAAATAACCTAATCATATCTCCATTAGTTTTTCCACCACTCGACATAACATCTTGCAGGATCTTTGTTTACTCCGTCCGTGAAAGTAGTTACACCCTGTCTAAATTTCAACCTTTTTAGTAGTGACCAAATCTACGACGGTAAACAATAACAAAGACTTCAAAGGTTTGTTGAAGCTTTGTAAG
>NC_089755.1:25407676-25435176 GCF_040412425.1 Macrobrachium rosenbergii
AGAGAGAGAGAGAGAGAGAGAGAGAGAGAGCAATAAGCCCGTGTAAAGTAAGAGCCACAATAAACGAACACCTCACAAGACGAATCGCAAACAAACGAGAGATAAAGGAAACAATAAAACGTCCCCTTCGAAAACTTCTAAAAAACTCCTTCTACAAAGTTAGATCAGACGAAAACCCACTAAACAAAACTTCTCCCATGCTAACTTCTCTCTCTCTCTCTCTCTCTACCCCTCCCCCCACTCTCTCAGTATTTCAACATTTTTCACTTGGCTCCTTCCTCTTTCTCACTTTCTTTTTTTTTTATTTAGTAGAGGAAGGGGTTGGTAAGGGACAAGACAATTTTTTTACTTTACACCTTCAACTCTCTTCTTTCCTCAGAAATCTCTCTCTCTCTCTCTCTCTCTCTCTCTCTCTCTCTCTCTCTCTCTCTCTCTCTCCATTATCAGGTGAAAGATGTATTGAGTTATTGAGTTATGAAAGAAGACATTGGGAGAGTCTATCCATTTTTCCCTACACCACACCACACGTCTAATAACTTCCGACGAACTAATCGCGAACCACCTAATTACTTAAGAGTTTAAAGCCACATCTCATTCATAATGAAGACTTCGGATGAGGGATGGATTCCACGCAACGTCTAACCTCCCCGCACACCACCCCAACCCCTCTCCCTTCCACCCCGACTCCTTCCCTCCTCCCTTCTATCGATCCCGCACACCCAAAATATCTTTAACGAAAAATTAAAGCTCATTCTTTAGCTTTTGATAGCTCTTCATTGGAGGGGTGGGTAGAGCTCTCGGCTAACACGCTGGTTGCCCAGCGTTCGACTCTCCAACCGGCCAATGAAGAATTAGAGGAATTTATTTCTGGTGGAAGAAATTCATTTCTCGTCATAATGTGGTTCGGATTCCACGATAAGTTGTAGGTCCCGTTGCTAGGTAACCAGTTGGTTCTTAGCCACGGAAAATAAATCTAATCCTTCGGGCCAGCCCTAGGAGAGCTGTTAATCAGCTCAGTGGTCTGGTTAAACTAAGATATAAATTTCTTTTAGCTTTTTAACACTTTTAGGAATTATATGTATCATAAACACTAGAATCTAAAAGGACGGTACGATTATCCATAAAAATCAACCAAATAATGCAGAGAAATAATGCAAATATGAAATGTAGTTTATACAGAATATGAACAAATGTGTTGTCTCTGACGAGTGAAATAAGGATGTACGCCATACGTACATGTGATGAGATAAGCACAAATCAGTAAAATAAATGCAAACATTTATATGCTTATTATCGAAGAACGAGCGTGTACACTCGTTTGCAAAATCTTGGAGAGAGATTATGTAAATTCAAGAACTGATAAATAAAAACTAATCATTACAGGAGGAAACAAGAAAAATCACAGCAAGTTTTCAAGGATTGGACAATCGTACAGTAATCAAGGCAGCAGCGCAAGTTTTCAAGTGAATATACATACATACCTGCACACGCACACAGACACACACACATACACACACACATATATATATATGTATATATATATACATATATATACATATATACATATATATACATATACAGTATATATATATATATAATATATATATATATATATAATATATGTATATATATATATAATATATATGTATATATATATATATATATATATATATATATATATATATATATATATATATATATATAATATATGTATATATATATAATATATATATATATATATATATATATATATATATATGCATGTGTAAAATATTAGCACAGGCATGTAAAATAGACTGCAAAGTAAAAATAAATCATGTTTAGTATAAAAAATCAAAAGTTACAATATCATGTGTTACGAGTGACACAGTGTTCCATCAAGTGCGTAATGCCTAAAGTACATACAAGTCATTTCCCAATTCTCTGTTGATCAGAATCCCATCAAAATTCCATTTCCATTTTCTGTGCCTTTAATTCCACCATCGTTCCTTTACCCTGGAAACGAAATGCGATGATCATTTTTGTTTTATTCCTTAGCATTATTCTTCACAAACAGTAACAAATTTCTCTCGGCAGGAGGTAGAAAAAGTCGCCCGTTGAAGCCGACTGAAAATCGCTTCCTGGTCCTACGTCAAGGAGGTCATTAAAGTTCATCCAATTGGTATTGTTAAGGATGTAACATGCTTGACTTTTCAAGAATTCATATTAGATTCCCTGAAATAAAATTTCAGATATATAAACAATGATGTTCTACTGTATGTTAACCTCAAACACACACACATATGAATGAATGAATGAATGAATGAATGTATGTATACTATTCACACATGCCTTTCGCCGCTGGGATGGTAGGTCCAGAGGGTGCTAGCTATTCATCTAGTTTTCAGAAAGTTTCCATAGAATGAGGTTGCTGGCTCCACGCATATTCTAGGAGATATATACATAAATATATATATATACATATATATATATATATATATATATATATATATATATATATATATATATATATATATATATATATGTAATAGCGATAGTCTACGGGTGGTGACGATTATGTCTAGACTTGCCGTCGTCGAGGCCGAGGCCGGCTTACCTCACCAACGGCCAAGTATGCAGAATGAAGGTGCCATGGTCCAGGCGTTAGAACAATACAAAGTCTCTAGGGTCAGGAGCTGCCGTTTAGATCCTCTCTTACATTGCCGTCGTTTTTACCGGTAAAGGTGCACAACAAGTATTTCAGGATGAACCTGCTAGACCCGTATTCATTTGTCCTTGATCTCAGCACATGATGGTATCTATTTCCAGCCAGGTGGGCTAGTGGGCTGTAGGCCAGGAGGGATCCAAGGTCCTAAGGACATGAGCAGTGCTATGCCACGTGGAACATTAAGGTTGAGAGAGAGAGGGGTGGGGAGGGAGAGAGACTAAATTTGGCAGCCACACAAGAAGTTAACAATAACACCAAAGTCTCATTTATTAGAGTCCACCTAAAACTGAAACACGGTTCCGCACTTGGCGACCCCGTTTTCTCTAATGGTTCTCTTCTATTCATTTGCAGTCGGATATTATTTAGCATTAGATCCCCTCTCCCTTAATGCAATGGTCCTGCTGGATCCCAAGGGGGTCTGACTCCCGATCTATTTCGGTATCTGCGTCTGATCAGACTAAATCTACTGGGTACCGGATTCCTGGAATAGGGCTCCAGCGAGGAATGCATACAAATCAACGAAAAAAAAAGAGCTCAAGAATTTATAATGATTCACTGAATTTCCATAGTACTCTTACAACAAGGAAATATACACACGGAAGAATATACATGTCATTGTTGGGAAAATAATGGACGTAACTACTGAAACCCAACACCATATGACTTTTCTCATTCTGCTCTGGATTCACAGTATCACAAATGTCTAACGAATAGAGAAACGTGAACATACATATATCTAATGGCAGGCGAAATGAGCCATTTTAAGAGAAAATCTCCTACTTGGCCACCAGCGGTCTCTCAAGCAATCCCTTTGTTCCCTTTACTAAATCTTTAATTCTTCCTCCCTTAGCTTCCTTTGTTCCTCTTCAGACCGCGCCTGTTAAAAAAGGAACAAAGTGTATTTCCGCCAATATTTTACGTGTATATCGGACATTTTGCCTTTCTACTCAACTTTTGACCCGAGAATCCCCTCTCTGAAAATAATCTATGGCCTTTCTATTTGCTCTCTAATTAATCTTTATATTAAACATTTTTCTAAAAATAAAACTTGATAATGTTTGAGACAGAGAAAGAGAGAACCTACAGTTTTTAAATATATGAAAAGAAAAAGATACAGACCGTAAACTGACCGCCCACGTTCGTTTAAATCGTTCTCTTTTTCCCTCCCCTCTACAGGCTGTGATCAACAACTGTCGATTCACCATCAACCTTATTTTCTCAATACATGTAGAGAGACATTTCTTGCCGCGATAAGAAAATTTTTCGTTCTGTTAATTAACTCTTTGTCACTATTGGAATATAAAGACAAACATCCAACACGATTTTAAAGCAAAAAGATATGAATATAAATCTGTAAATTTACTATATGTTTCATGTATACTATAAAACAATCGTTGCATGTACTATTATTGGGACGGATTCGTTTCCCAGTCTGTCTGTCAAAGAGACACGACAGCTAGTTGCAATAAGGAAAAAATGCAACGTAAGTTTAACCAAGCACAAAAAATACAACGTTAACGTACACTTCATAACCAAGAACATTTTCAACCTGAAACAAAACAGCACAGCTCTTTTTGAAGCGATTACCTGGAGCAACACGATAATCCCGCCTTGGAAACGTCTTCACTCGCCATACCTCAGAGTAACGAACGCTAGTCGAGTAGTCGGAGGAAAATTGCTGGTCTTGTTAGCTACGGAAAGGAACTATCATCTCGCTATATTTTGTAGGCGCCAGCCTTGTTCACTTGTTCCAAGAAGGTGTCGGTTAACGAATGGAGGAGATGGACAGAAGAAGAACGATTAGACAAAAGAGAACGAGTGAAAGAGGAAGAGGGAAGACAACGACAATGCACTGCATAACTATGGGTAAATATCCCTTTCTGGTGAAGAGAGAGATCTTGAAAAAGAAATCAGTGTCAAAATATTAACCTGAATAAATAAACAAAGAATGACGTAAACTGGCGTACTAACTGTTATGCTTGCAAGTTTTAAAACAAAGTGAAGAATAAATAAATAAAAGAAAACTGGCGTTGCTACATTAAAGGCCAAAGTATATGAAATGGGGAGTAACAGACAAAATTATATTAATACTGGCGTCGTTGCCATATACGGTACATCATCCACGTAGGAGAGAGAGAGAGAGAGAGCAATGCGACAAGAGATTCTGATGAGAAGACGTCGAGGGGAAATTGGTTGGTGGAGCTGGTGCCTTCTAAAGATGATCCCATCTCCTCCAGGCTTTGAATCACACACAAGAGAAGCAGGAGCGGAGAAAAGTTGACGATGAACAAAGAGAAGTAGGGAGAAAAAGATAGAGAATGGGAGTTTAAAGAATTTAGACTAAGACGAGGACGCTAGTGAAGGAGGTAGGGCAAAAACAAAATACTAATGTAACACATCATCACAAATTCATACTGTGTTTACATATATATATATATATATAATATATATATATATATATATATATATATAAATTCATACTGTGTTTACATATATATGATACCTCAGTGGTGCTGCCAATGATTTGCACTCCCATGGTCCCAAGTTCAAACGGAACGCAGACCTCATACATTCTACAGTTAGGCTAAGGATGTAGCAGTGGTTTCTACAGTTGAGTGTCAGTGCAGACTGACGATTTCTGGGAAAAGGTCCACTCCAAGACTACAGCCTACAAGTCTACCCAGCAGTAAATGGGTACCAGGTTCTGGTAAGGTCAAGAAAAGGGTACGGAGCTTGCAAAGTTCCTTAAGGGGAAGTGCTGAGAAGACCAAGAAATATTCCTAGCAGACAATTCAAAACGCAATGATCTTGCATAGCGCGCTCTTGCAATCTACGAAGAAGAGTAAAGGAAGTAGAATTTATCTATATATATATATATATATATATATATATATATATATATATATATATATATATAATTTTATATATATATATATATATTATATATATATATATATATATATATATATATATATATATATATATATATATATATATATATATATATATATAAATATATATAAATGCTTCGTTCAGGCAGGATTCGAACCTATGCCCGGTCCTGCCGGGGACGAAGAACTTATTAATTTTATTCCCCTTGAGTGTAATGTTAGTCATTCCCGAGGTATAATGAATTCAATATTAAAAGATATTTGTGTAATAATGTATGTGAATTTATAGAAAAGTTACGCTTGTGTAAAAGACAACAAATTTATATATATAAATATATATAATATATATATATATATATATATATATATATATATATATATATATATATATATATATATATATATATATATATATATATGACAACAAATTTATATATATTTATATATATATATATATATATATATATATATATATATATTATAACTAATAATATGATTAAAATAAGCTAAGAAAAGTGCCTGAGTGTCCCTCCAAGACTAAGCAATGCCAAACTGCTTACAGAAGTGACAGCAACTAGAATAGTGCGGTCTTAGCTTGGTTGCTGAGGATGGATTTTTTTTATTGGATTATGTAATCTGGCATCGTAATAACCATGGATGACTTCCTTTCTGTCAAAGTAAAGGAAGTCACGTGGTACGTCCTGATGCTTCAGTGTAATCAAGAGTATATAGCTAGCTTTATTAAAACGTATCATTTCTCGAAAATTTTCCTCAATCTCGCGATGAACTACACGACAGAGCACGGCGGAATGAAAGGAATTCGTTGTCAATGGATAATTACGTCAATGGTCTGGGGACGAATAATTCAATGAACATTCCACAAAATCGTTAAGATTGAGAGAGAGAGAGAGAGAGAGAGAGAGAGAGAGAGAGAGAGAGAGAGAGAGGTTCAGTGGTAAATTAACAGCTGCGGATGGTCTCTTAGATTGAGACAAACCCCGGAGCGACCAAAATTCAGTGCCACATCTTAATACCCTTGTTTGACCCAGGTCATTAGCCGCTGGGCTCTGTCCCTTGTAGCCTTGCTTGCGCTCAAACGGTCGATAATGATACCCTGACATAAGGCATGAAATATTTCGTATGACAGTCTATTTCAGGGATTGCATGACTGATTATTTTTTACGACGTGACGTTTGACACCTACGGTTACCGACGCTGTAAATATATAAATTTGCTGCTTACTGAGCAGCAAGTTTATACATTACTCCAAGAAATTTAAATTTCAAAACAGTCAGCTGACAATCATGAATATCGTTTCATTAGCTCACGACCAAACATGCCACATACAAAACTGCGTCGATGGATGATTTATTTTCTATCTGCAACTTGAGATTTCACCTCGGCTTTTAAGGTCTACCCCCTAAAGTGTAAGCCAAAACTACTGTCCTGTCTTTCTTTCCAGCATCTTCCAGGTGCTCTTAAGCTACACAAGATTTTCTAATTGTTCTAGCTGGAACAGGGACCCCTTGTCCATTCGTGTCTCCATTACTCTTGATGACCAGAATTCTACTGCTTGTAAAACAGTAGATGGAGCAGACTCTAAGCCAGCTACATCTAAAGAAGACTAACAACGAGTCATAGCTCCTATTAAAGTTTTAAGGATTATGACTCGACCCTGATAAAATTCACTGGCCTGTCACTCGAAGGCGAGCGGAAGTGGAAAGAGAATTTCCAAGTTTGGCAGTGATGGAAAAAACAGTTCTCAAAATATCAATTTTGAGGAGTCATGATCCCCAGTTTGTGTGCTTCGTACAATTACCTCCTACACGGGAGGGAGGTAAGTACTTGGTTTGGTTAGTTTCTTTATTTGATGTGAATTTTACAGATATTTTACCAAGGTGGGCCTAGCGACTGGAATAAAAGTCAGTCCACTTTGGGAGAGATAGGACTGTAACGTTATGGGAGAATGGACCTTTTGAAGTTGGACTGCTCAACTCTGGAGGAGGTTTGCATATCGGAACGCTCTTGCTTCGCTGCTTAAATAAATGCCTTCCAAGTGCCGTTAAATATAACATTTTTACTCTGATACCTCGTAATCTGCTTGTTCATTTGCCGGTGTTCAGGTTTAACTTTCTGGTCAGGTGAGCGCATACCAAGTTATAAATACATCACTTATGAAGTTATTATAAATACATTATTCATGAAGTTATTAAAAATACATTATTTATGAAGTTATTATGACTTTGTGGGCAACAGAAGAGCTGGAAGACCAAGATGACAGGCTGAATTTTACAGCGGCCTTTGCGTCTCTCGGCACTGGAGGCGATGATGACGATATCGGAAAATTATTTTTCGTAACCAATTAATGTGCCTGTGAAAATCTCTTCAAACTAGAGGTGAGACTAAAAACAGAAAACTGGAATGGAGAGAGAGAGAGAGAGACGGGTATCCTCAAATTGTCAGTTGAATGTTTTTGCAAAGATATATAAAGTAAAATACATCAAAGTGCTTAGAAATCACAAAAGGAAATATTAAGAATCAAAAAGGGAAAAAGTTAAAAGTCCAGAAAGGAAATATTTCAAAAATATACAAGTCAATACATAAACAAATGAGTGTGGATACTAAGATGACGTATATAGAAAAGAAAAGGAGAGCTCCCTATCTAGTTCACAAATATTAAGAACAAATCAAGGACTGAAATAGCTGAAAGGCATCAAAGCTCATTTTTAGGCTGATCTCCAAAAGGCACAGTAAATTACTCACAGTTAACGGTAGAACTATAGGGTAGCTCCGCGTCGCCGACGGCACTATAACTAGACTTTTTCTACAGTTTTTTGGTTGCTAATTATGAATTTACCTTTGATTTTTGGCGCTCGAGTCTAATTAACCTGTAATTAACCCCCGAAGTCCATCCAACAAGGGGTTTCCATACGCGATCTTCACAAGACAGAGCACGGGTACGTCTGTTTCAAACGGTTCATATCCCGTCCGGCAAGTGCAATTATAACTTGTTAACGTATGGGTACCCAACGGCCCCGGGCCAGTACTAAACACGGCAAAGGGACATTTCATTTGGCCGACAACAAACAGATGCACCGCCAGTATCCGAACCCCTAAAAGTGTGGAAAAAAACAGTTGAAAAGGTAAAAACAGGCGCGGAGCTAATATATAGAATTACCCAGTTAACTGCAGCCAAATATTTAATGAACAAGGTGTCCACATGTTCAGTGAAAAATAGTAATCATCACCAACTTTATCAACATTATGAGGAAAACAAAACGCATAATGGAGATGATCATTATTATTGGTAGGAGAATTAAAAATTCAGATGAACTACACAGCAAAAGAAAGAAAAATAAAACCTCGCAGTTTTTTTAACAGCTCTTTCAAAATTCCACCCTAACTGATTAAACTTTCGTCATAAATTCTGACGAGTGACGGTGTCATAAATGAAGGATGGCTGGGGAATTCTGAAGAAGTCTCCATTTTCCTATTAACATAATATGTCTTTCATACTACTAGTTTTCCAAATGATTTAAAACACCAGAAGACATAATCTACCTTGGGACAGAGCAAGTACACGGAAGGTGAAGTTAGATCACTGCATCACTTAGCAAGACAGAAGCCCTTAACTCTGTCTGCACTTGTAATTGCAAGCATTTGCTTTAAAAGAAAACACACATATATAATATATATAACACATATAATATATATATATATAACATATATATACAATAATATATAATATATATGTGTGTGTGTGTATATTGAAACAGAATTCCATCAAATACAAGGAGTCCATAAAAACGCCAAAATGTAGAAAGTTAATGCTGTAATTTCGAAGAACAACTGTAGAGGGAGACAGTTGTTCCCTGAAATTATAGCATTAACTTTTTACATTTTGGCGTTTTTATGGACTCCTTGTATTTGATGGAATTCTGTTTCACTAGAAAATATCTCACAGCCATACATTATATATATATATATATATATATATATATATATATATATATATATATATATATATATATATATATATATATATATATATATATATATATATATATATATATATATGTATATATATCAAACTATTACCCAGAAAAATTTAAAAACTGGGTGTAAATCTTGACCAGTTCGGCTTATGTCTTGGCAATTTTCACAGGATTTAAATCCTTTTTTTTATTCTCTTGGGGTACAGTGCGACATTTAAATCACTTGTCAGAGTGATTATATATATATCACCATCCTACGCAAGGGCTAGTCACCTTCATCTGACAGTGCCTACTAAAGGAAAACCTGGAATTTCATCTAAGGGACCATCTAGTAAGGGTCTCGTAATGAACACTCTTAATCAACCTTTTCTTTTTTATTTGGAAAATCTGGAATTCCATCTAAAGAACCATTTATTAAGGTTCTCGTAATGATTACTCTCACTCAACCTTTTCTTTTTTATTTTCTATTACGAAACAAACCCACAGTAAAACACTGACGC
Organism: Macrobrachium rosenbergii; assembly: GCF_040412425.1. Classification (NCBI taxonomy): domain Eukaryota; kingdom Metazoa; phylum Arthropoda; class Malacostraca; order Decapoda; family Palaemonidae; genus Macrobrachium; species Macrobrachium rosenbergii. The sequence continues at coordinate 25,417,770 of NC_089755.1, forward strand.
AACTTTCCACTTAAGTTAACATATATACTTCGCCGTCGTATTTCTCCTTTTTTATAACATATACAATTTGTCCTTAATCCATACTCAATTCCCGACCCATCATCATTTCGCGCAAAAATGCACCTGCAACTTTGCTCTTTCCTGGACTTATTTACAGTACGTCTGTTCTCTAACTCTTTTACAAGCTAATTAAATATATTTCTTTGAACATTTGTAATGCATAATTTCTGTTCAGCAGAGAGAGAGAGAGAGAGAGAGAGAGAGAGAGAGAGAGAGAGAGAGAGAGAGCATTAAGTGTCCCAATTATTGCTTCATTGAATTTTGTCAACTGATAAAGTCGACATCGTTCACCCAACTGACAAACCAACATACAAGCTACAAAAAGACGGTGGTAAACCCACAAAAACTTATCTGTACGCACAGACCTTTTTTTTATAGAAAATATTCCAAACAAAAAACAATCTCTATTTCTTTCCCAGTATTTCTGTCGTTTGCATCCAGCTGATCCGAGACAATACCTCCTCTCCTTTTCCCCAGACACAGATATTCCCACCAGCCAGATGTAATAAAAAATATAAATACCTACAAATAAAAAAAAAAAAGGTTATACATTTTCCGTCACAAGGGTGCGACAAAGCGTAAGAAAAAGACGTGGGCTAACGGGCATCGACTAGAAGATATACTTCACAGATTAGGCTTCTTTCCCCTGGAAGTTGAGCCAGGTTGGACAAATACAAAGAGGACTATTAGACCCGTCTTTAAGGATTGGAGGGGAAAGGCACGGCGCGCAGATCAATGGATGGGGAAGTAAAATAGAGCGGAGAACATGATACGCTAGCGATCATTTTTGTTTTTAAATGCAAAAAGCAATGGGACCTGTAATTCGGCGACTTATCTAGCCAGGTCAGGAGGGTGTGTGAAAAAGAATGGGAAATGAAAAGATGGAACTTTCTTCAGAAGGAAATGACAGACTTTTTTAACTCATGAAGGCAGGAAGATTATATGAGTTAGTGAAAAGGAAAGGAGGAAGCCTGGTGTTGGCAGGAAAGAGAAGAAATTTGTAGGCAGAGGAGTTCAAGGGGTGGTTACTGGTATAACTCATAAGCACCTTTAAAAAAAGTTTATCTAATGGAACGTATTAACAATTATGTAAAAAAAGAACGTGCAAGAAGAGAGTCTATGAATACTTATAACATGGTAGGTAAAATCTTTTCTCAGCATTCTTATGATTACCAAACTGAAGCAACGTTAGGTCTTGTCAGTACTTGGATAGCTGACTGGCAAGGATTACCAAACGCCGTTGATAAATCAGCTGAGCCGCATGTGCAGATAGTGGAATATAGTTAACGCCTCATCCAAAAAATTCACCCTTAGAAAGAAAGAAGGAGATACCCTCTTGGAGCAGTTTAAATTCCCAAGGATATATCCCCGTACCCCACGAAATGTTTTGCTGCACCTTAATTTCGAAAAGGTAATGGAGTTTTCTGGAAATGTCCCAAATCGCCCTACTTCAGTGGCTGTATAGGTACCCCTGTTAACAACCGACCCATGGGTGTGTGTGTGTGTTTGTGTGTGTGAAACAGACAAAAATATAAGTTAAAACTTAAAGTGCGAATTACATTGTAAAGTATCACTTCTAAAATAATTGTAATTATTACGATTAGAGATTGCTTGTTATGACAATCGATTGCTTGTTATGACAATGTTCTCAGCATTACAAGCAAGGAATCTTTTGTAGTCTCTCCAGTCACTGTTGATGTTGAAGCAAATAATTGGCTCCAACTTTCGTTCCTCGTTTCACATTCTACTTTGTTACAAGTCCTCCTCCTGCCCACTGGCTCTGTTCTATATAAAGTTTGAAATTCTTAGCCATATATATCACTTCCTACTGTCCGTGTTTTCAAAATATCATTCGACAGAGATTTTCACTGTTGACTTTTAAAACACAAATTTGTTTTACGTTTGGATTCAAAATTATGTTATAATACCCGTCACTTTTATCTCGGATACCAGCGACAACAAGCAGCCAAAAACTTCTTGAAAGCATATGATCTTCAGTCATGCATGCGTCTAGTCGACTCAGATAAAACTAAAAAAAAAAAAGGCAACTAAGATATCTACGCAGTCATTAGGCGTTCATCTATCTCTTTCATTTAGGTAAAAACCGTGGGAGATTTCTCACCACATCTGAGGGGTATACAAGGAGAAAGAACATCTTACCTTCAAATTTGCGTTTTCAAAATAAGGACATTTCAAATCACGTCCAAATAGTACTCTTAAGCTCAATTACGAAAAAACGATTGTAACTGAGCGCAAAATGAACAACATCGTTAAGGATTATTAGATAACCCAACTTATATTTCATTTTCTAAATCATAAACATTCAACAATAACGCAATGAATATCTACAAGTGGACAGTCTCTTATTTTTCACCTTTGGTAATGTGTGATAAATGAATCACGTACAAAAGTGATTATAATCATTATTGTATATATATATATATATATATATATATATATATATATATATATATATATATATATATACAATAATGTTTTATTTAATGATTTTGCATTTTGTGAAAAGGCGACGGTGCTTTAGTTAATCTTTCTCTCTCCTGTTAAACCTCGTGGTCACTTATTGTTTGTTTCTGTGTGTGTGAGCGCGTGTGTGTGTGTCAGTGTTTCTGGGTACCATAAAGGACAAATTATAATACAATTCCTTTCAGTATAATAGGTAAAAACCAATTCTCTTGAATTCCTCTTTACACCGATGTCTAAAGCCCATTCCACAAAGAAAATACCTTCATTTTCTCAGCGGGAGGAAACAGCGTCTACGTAATACCATTAGCCTCGCAATGAGAATATAACCCAACGGGAACAATGACAAGAAAAAAATGCGGAAACCTCATGAAATATCAAAAGGAAGGGGTGTGGTTATACACATCCAATTCAGTGGCCGGAATCCTCAATCTCCCAAAGGCTTTCACCGAGATTCGGGTCCTCCGGAGGGAAAAGGGGATTTGGAGGACACGCGGAATCAAAAATTCAACTTGTGGGGTTTACCTCAATGCCGGGGAGAAAATCATAAAAATCCCTCCGTTTTTTATATGGCGACGAAGCGAGAGTCAATCCCTTCATTACGGTAGCCTCCTCGACATGAAGCCAACGAATGGCCGCCACCAAAAAGGATACGACTCGGGATACAGGAAGTCGAGGCGCTGCGGATACGCGCCGAAATGCTGCTGTTATTTCAACCTAAGCCTTCTGCTATTACGCGCCTGCCGTTCCTTCGTTAGCCAGGTCTCCTGATGGTGCTGGCCCTTTAGACGAAAACGGCTCTCCAGTCTAAGATTGGAAATCTTCAAGATCCTTCGACAACAACACGGTTCCTTGTTAAAAGTGGACAAAGCCAGTTTTTTTATGGTTCACTGCAAGACTGAATGAAAGATTTAAGCCATATGACAAAGAAAATCACGCATGACTGAGAAATGTTAAAAATCCAATGAACTGAACTAAAAATAATTTTATTTCCTTGCTGCACAGGAAGCTACAGTTGTACCTATACAAATGAATCTGGCATGTCAAAAATATCCTTTTTCATAACTATAGATATTATTTCCTGTTAATTTAATCAGTAGGTATTCTAAATGGGTAAACGAATTTTACGATAACTTCTTTCAGTAAAAAAAATACTGAAAAGTTTTTATTTGAATGAGAACTGAGAATTACGGAATACTGCCTGTTACTTCAACTATATATGGAACATGATACATTACATTCTGTGTAATTTGTCAATGTGTCAATTATGTGAAGTAATACTGGGGTACATTTTTACATGATAACAATGGAGTAAGTTGCCAGCCAATCGATTAAAACACTGACGTAACAGAGAATATGCCTGAGAAATAACCACTGTAACGTTCGAACAGCCTTATCAGAAACTAACAAAAATAGCAATAATAAATAAACAACGTCCAGCAGTGAACCTGGGTTTGGGGAAAAGTTTTTTTTTTTTTTGTCGTTTTGCATTGTGATAGATAGGATAATTGATTATCGCAAAGATGGAACTTCCTAGGAGCATTAGAACTCAACTCGAGTTATACTGAAAACAAATCCATTCGATAATTCTATATGGAAATAATATATATACATACATATATATATATATATATATATACACATATATATATATATACATATGTATATATACATATACATATACATGTAGAATCTACTGATCACTTTTTACCAAATACACATTTAATTATAATAACCACAGTGCCCTCTTAATTTCTCGAATTCTTCGCGCTTTTTTTTATTCGCTTGTCACTACAAAACCTTAGATTTAAATGCAAGAAATATGAAGCAGTTATGATGTCCGGTAGCGGGAAGATGGTCGGCAAGTGACCTCATTGTGATTGTGGGACGCGGGTTCGTTTCCCGCTACCGGGAACCATAATTGCTTCAAATTATCTTGCACTTGGATCTAAGGCTTTAAAGTGACAAGCGTATCCACAAAAGTGCGAAGAGATCGAGAAGTTAAGAGGCCATTGTGGCTATTAGAATTGCATACATACATACATTTTATATATTTAATACAATAAAATATATATAATATATATGTATGCCAAAAAAATAAGTTACATAAACTTAAAAGCTCGAATGAAATTCAAAGAAATTTAAACCAATCAGATATTTCTATTCCCGAATTTTGTGTGAACTATTTATTCTTGACAAACACTCCTGACAGCGAAACAAAAGTGCTCAGTCAGTGATTCTGGGAGTCTCGTCGATTTAAAGAAAACTCTGGAAAGTTCGGCTCCGCTCCCAGGAAAAAGAAAAATGCAATGCAGTTGTTATGATAACCAATTGAAACTGGGTTCTCGGAAGAATATACTCTAATAGATAGATTCATTCAACAATCATTCTTCTGAAGTACCTTATTGGTGAATGGTGACAATAATTTTTATTATTATTATTATTATTATTATTATTATTATTATTATTATTAGGCACCTGACTAACCAATAATGTTATTTATTCACTAAGGGCAAAATCACAGTTGTTTATTTTAAGAATTAAAAATTTCTAGAATTTAACTGCAATCATCTCAGAAAGTACATTGACCGGAAAAAATGATGGTTAAAAAAATGTTTTAATTGCAAGACTTCTCTTCTTGTATATCACGAATAACAACATCGATGTTTTATAATGGAGAAAACAATGATTATTAGTGTGCATAAACCTACTATATGTGAGAGGGGTAACCGAATCGGTACAAGAAACCAGGAAGAAACTGTTTCCATACCTCTCAATGACATGCATGCAAATATATATATGTATATTATATATATATATATATATATATATATATATATATATATATATATATATATATATGTATATATAAATATATAGGTGCTGTTATTAAATACCCATTCATGATTTTAACCAACATCATATTTAATTTTTATTTTGCCTCAGCCTCTTTTGCTATTTCTTAAAAACATTGAAGGCAAAAGTCTAGAGGTTGTTTGTCAATAAATATCTTTTCTTCCAGTTTGAAGATCCTTGAGAAAAATCAGAGTCTTTGAAGCTTGATGGAGGAAAAATGTTTAACAGTTTATAAAGTGTGGAACAGCAGGGGACAGGCATGGACTTATATTAAATGTCATCACATATAATGGTTTTTCAAGAAGAAACAATGATGCAATAATTTAAGACTGCGACAACGATCTGTGCTTATCAAAACCTACTATATGTGAGCATGGGAACCGTCATCATTACCACTTTTGGACAAGAAGAACTGTATCGAGGAGGCCTCTCTTAAACCCCGTTAAGTCCTTCCATGTTTGTGGCATATTTCGATTTAGGTTTGAAGGTCAAAATATCTTTTAATTGCAAAGTAATTATCCAAATCTATATCCTTTTAAAAAATTAGGCTCTATATTCTCAAATGTTACGTGGGTTTTAAGTTTATCCACTTATTGATATTACCTTCTGTTGTAGGTTATGTTCATGATATATACCTTGTTTAATTTTTGTAATTGTTTAAATAGGTATATCATATTTTTTAGCCTTACTTTAATTGTTAAGATATGTTTAATTATGATAATGTATTTTCTTGTTATGTATTTGTGTATTATGATTTTCACATTTTTTTAGTTTTGATGATTTTATATTTTTTTCTTTACCATGTTTACCGCCGCTTTGCTTGCAAGTGTTATATTTAGTTATTTTGATATTTCACAGATAGAGCTGGTCGGAATAGGCTGGGGGAGTATCCTTCCACAACTAAAACCTTAGTGGATCTATTCTAGTGACATTGGTGCTAGGGTCTTATTTTTAAACGCTGAAGATCATTATACTTTTAGTAAATAAATGTTAATGTTTTAATTATTGTTGTTTATTAGCCCTGTGTGCCATGTGCCTTCAGCATTCATAATTTTCGACATGCGTGTGTTCGTGTTTGTGTGGCCGCGTGAGTTCACGTGCGCGAATGTTTAATATACAAAGACAGACAGACGTTTGCAGTACAGATACAAGACCATGCACATTTAAGCGCAGCTTAACATCACTGGTTTAAGTACTAAATATGATTCAACTTTTCTCTTATTCATAAGAGCAAATTAAATCACTAGCTATTAAAACTCATCTCAAAATCGAGAAGAAAATTGCAATGAAAAAATAGAAACAATACTAAAGCACCTCAAGAAAAAGGGGAGAGGACATTTTTACATACGTTCTCGCTAACAGGCGTAAAAATGTAGGAAGGACAAGTGAGGACACAGGAAAGAAAATCATAATTCGCAAGATTCCTACTGGGATCTCCCCAATACCATTTCACCCTTCGTTTGCTAAGGACAAAGAAAGGAAAAACATCAGGGAAATAAATGTTTCTTTCTTTCCTGCCCCTTTCCCTTCACTTCTCTTATCTTTTTTTTTTTTAAGAACTCTCCTCCTCCTGCGAAGAAGCATAAAAAAGTTTTCATACGACAAATTTCTTTTTGTACTTTTTTTTTTTTACTTTACGAGAAATCATTTTCACAGATTTGAATAAATGCATCAATCTGCCTCATTTTATGAAGAAATTATTGCTGTATTTTCCATTTTTTACTTCTGAGCTTTAATATATATACTAAAGCACCTGCAAAACCTCAGGAAAGTCATGAACAGTTCTTCATGTAAACGTATCGTATCTGTTTATATATATATATATATATATATATATATATATATATATATATATATATATATATATATATATATATATATATATATATATATATATAACTATATATATATATATATATATATATATATATATATATATTATATATATATATATACATATACATATATATATATATATATATATATATATATATATATATATATATATATATATATATATATATATATATATATATATATACACATATATATAAATATACATACATATATATACATATATATATTTGTGTGTATAACTTCTATCAAGGGAACTGAAACGTGATGCAAATATAATCAACGTAATTTGCCCAAGAGAAAAGTGAAACATCAGTGTAAAATCTTTCGCCATTACTCTATGTGATTCTGTGTTTGAGAAAGTTTGTGTGCCCGAATGTGCGTCAACTCCAGCCAGTTGCACTCTGGAATGCGCACATCTTTTCACGAGGAATTGTCTGTGATGTATTGCAGCTTGCAAAGTGAAATCAAGTTCAAGGTGAAAGCCCTACTTAGTGACAAAGTCCATCGGAGAATTTAACCTTGCCGATTCTTTCTGAACTATACGAAATGTAGACATCTTGTTGCGCATGTATAAGGCCCCTTTCACACGAGGCGGCAACCGCCGTGTGTGAACACGGCCTAATACATGACGATCCAGATGTGCAGAAGGAGACCCAGGTCAAGGTCATGATTACAGTCCCTGGTGAAGCAGCTACTCATCTTCAGCCATGACTCTTGAAATACATAGAGAGACTTTATATCTAGCAAGATCATTTATTAATGAAGCTGATGTGTAGAACGAGGGAAAGGTCATGGTAACTCTTAGAGGTCGAAAGTAAAATAATGTTATCATTTGCCACAATTTTTAAGCTATACAAGACAAGAGTCTTCATATTAAGTGCACGCAGTTCACAAATTGAAACTAATGAGCAGTGAGAGATCAAAAGCGCAGTCGATTAAAATCATACTCAAGAGGTCAATGGTCAAATAAGAATTTAGCCTTTATACAACAGAGACTTCACATTTGGTATGCATAATCCACTAATAAAGCTTTTGTGAAGACTGAGGTCTCATTCATACTTTAAGGTCAAATTTGATTTTGACAAAACTAATTATTACACGTGCAACTTTTAACGCGGAATTTGACGCAATGTATTACAGTTTGCAAGGCTGACATCTTCCTTTTAAAATTTCAATCCTTCGATTTTATGACTCGGACCAAAGAGTATCTGAATCCATAAATAAGATGACTGTTGACTACATAACTTTGAAAGAAAATTGGCTTACAACGCAATGGATCTCACTAAAATCCACGTGAGTCCGATCTTTTAGTCTTGGTATGATTGTGTATGTCTTGCAAAACTATTTTTTTTTCTGAATGGGTTACGGTGACAGATACTCAGTTTTATTAAGATATGGCACCTTAGGATTCGGGAGTGATTATGTGTGTGCAATGGGAGCCGGACCGAAAACGGTTTTAAAAGATCACAAGAACGAAAAGGTAAAATATTATCAACAACAATTTGAAAACAAACGAATCTGTTTTCACTTCCAACTAATTCTGTCTTCTTTTATAATTATACATGAAATATAGCAGTATGTAGCCCACTTAATCATCTCATCGTTAAATATCAAATCATTTTGAGAGCATCTCTCTAGCTCAGAGGAAACTCAGTTCATTTCTTATACTAATGTGCCACGAGTAATAAAGCAATGGTTTATTGAGAGAAATATTTCTTGATCACGTATCCTTGCCCATTTATAGAAGCTTTTGAATAATACGGTACATTCTGCTACATCTATATGTGTTGTGTGTGTGTGTGCATATATATATATATATATATATACATATATATATACACATACATACATACATACATACATACGTACATATATACACATACACACACATATATATATATATATATATATATATATATATATATATATATATATATATATATATATATATGTATGTATGTATGTCTTATTTGTTTGCTTACTTTATAATCTCTTCTTCAGGCATACATTAAAATTTTTCGCTTCTGTAAGCCGTATTTGTTTGTTTACTTTATAATCTGTTCATTATGCTATTCTATTTATTTTGTTCTCACATCTTTGTTAGTATTTCTCTCTTAACACTGAAACTTTACAAACTCTTTTTGTTGTTCTTTGGTTCTCATGCCCTGTTCTGTTTCGAGGCCGCGTCAGATAACACTGTGTTGGTGTGTATTCTATATTTTATATTTTCTCTCTCTCCCTCTCTCGGACAGAGATAAAGTATAAAATTTAGAATACACACCAACGCACAGTGTTATCTGACGCGGCCTCGAAACGGGACAGGGCATGAGAACCAAAAACAACAAAAAGAGTTTGTAACGTCTCAGTGTTAGGGAAGAAATACTGATAAAAATATGAAAACAAAATAAATAGAATAGCATAATGAACAGATTATAAAGTAAACAAACAAATAAGGCTTGCAGTTAACATTATATTAAGAATAAATGGAAAAGAACAGAAGTGAAAAATTTTAATGTAATCCTGAATGACTGAGATACGTCACAGTAAGATATGAATAAAAAAAACATTAAACAATCAAACAAAAGGAAAACACATCGAAATTATGGACATATCTTTTCGACATCAAATCACAATTGAAACAGCAGGTACATTTAAAAAGCACAAATGATTGTGTGTTTTGTATTTTATATATATATATATATATATATATATATATATATATATATATATATATATATATATATATATATATATATATATATATATATATATATATATAATATATATATATATATATATATATATATATATATATATATATATATATGTGTGTGTGTGTGTGTGTGTATAAATATATGTTCACATAATAGTTGCTAAATAGTATAAGCATCAGTCATGTCGACGGATAATAAAATCATAAAAAAATAAAATAATGCGGTAAAACAGTCTAAGCTACAAATCGAAAGAAACACAAGCGCCATGAACTAAGAGAATATCCGCAGCATGTGAACAAAATCCCATGAATGCATCCAGCAATAATGGGACATGCAAAAAGCGAAGCAACTTTATCGACAACATTCAGATAAAAATGTGACTGACATTTTCACAGGCGATACTCAGGGATTTGGTTCCAAAAACACTACAAAGCCCTTGTTAAGAGACGACAGACAGACAAGATCTGGAATACTCAAGAGGAAGATCAGAGAAAAAACATAATAGGCTTTACTATGCCACCTATATATCATAAGGAAACCAGACTCGTCATACAACAAAGCTTTGTAGGCGCATCCCCAGAAGTAAACATTTGTAGAACAAGAAATGGGGAGAGGGACGCCTTCTTTCCCTCGACCCACCACAAAATATGAACATCGGTAGCGATGGTCCCCGAAGTTTATTCAAATCAGATGCTTAAAATTCGTTGCTTTAAACGAAAACACTAATCTTTTAATAACAGTCCTTAATAAGTCATAACTTTCCAAGTTCCATATGCAAAATACTATTGTCAATGTTAAGAATGCATATTTAAGTACAGTACATGTGTTTCTGTGTGTACAAATCATGCATTCATACATTTAACAAGTTTTTCAACAAAGACTAGCATATTCTATTTGACAGAATAAACTGAATGTAAACTAGAGTAAGATTCAGAGCGTAGATATGAAAGGAGAATCATTCTACTGAATCCAAGCAAATGGCTGAAAAGGAGCCCCTTTCCTTGACCAAAGAACAATAATTCAACGGGGATGGCGAACGTCCCACAAAGAGCTCAAGAAATTCGTCGGAGGAAAAATTCCCAGGATAGAATTACACTTAGTCAGGCTCGTAATGCGGTCTTCAGGCACTCATTTAGATGGTATCTGGCAGATTTAGCATCCGTAGAGTTCGATGGTTTTAAGCATCTTGGAATTTACTTTTTTACGACCGAATTTATCTACTTTTAAGGAAGGGGTTTGCTTGTTCTGAGTGTTATTATCAGTGGACGGTGTGAAAGCTCCACTCTTTTCAGTACCGATTTAAAAACGTCAGTCATACGGGTCTTCCTAAACGAAATGTAAGCATAATAACCTCCCTCTATGTCTTTTCACCCTTTCGGATCAAAAGATAGCCTTCCATTAGAGTCTAAAAGAGACGCCATTTTTTCAAGGTCTAATGCTGTATATAAATTGCCAAGGGATAAATTAGTTTAAATTGTCATCAAACATTTTTCAAAGCATTTAGAACCTTATGGCCTGCACAGCACATCTTTCTCGCTCTCTCTCTCTCTCTCTCTCTCTCTCTCTCTCTCTCTCTCTCTCTCTCTCTCTCTCTCTCTCTGCTTCGTGAAAATAAAAAGGAGGCGCCCTCCCCTCCTTCCTCCCAAGTCGCCTTCATTTCACAAGTGTCTGTAATCAGATGGCACATGCAAGGAGCAATTCATCATGCCTAAGGAGAGATTCCTTTCAAAATTATGCAAGATGACTGGCATTCATAAACGTCCACGTGATAGATCTGCATATATCAAAAAAGAAATGGAAGTTTCCCAAGGAGATCTCCTACCAAACGAGGAAAATTAGGAAGGCCATTTTCTTTGTTCCTCTTCTTGTTTCATTTGGTTGTGTCCTGTCTGCCTGAAGATGTGTAATATATTCAGAATAATGATTTATAAAGTTTTAGTCACCATAGGTTAGAATTTTAGTGTGTATCTATCTATATATATCTATCCATTCATCTATGTACCTGTATCTATATCTGCGCGCGCGCACATATATACATATAAACATTCACTTATGCACACACACACACACACACACACACATATATATATATATATATATATATATATATATATATATATATATATATATATATATATATATATATATATATATACATACATGCATACATATAACGGAACAATCACTATTTCATACACGTTCTGTAGTTTATGCCTTCTGACGAAAAAATTGCTCCCGCGGATACTGGATGCCATTCAAGAAAAAATACACCAATACAGCATTCTTTAACAATCATGCATTTTTTTCCACAGCCTGGATCTCTTTGTTTGTGTGTTTGACATTAACTATATCAGGTGAGCACTGGTATGCAGGCATTTCTCTCTCTCTCTCTCTCTCTCTCTCTCTCTGGGAAGCCTTTCTTAAAGAATACACAAAAACGCTCCAGATGTATACCATTAAAGTAAATGCAAACAAACGGCAGCCTTCAGCCTAAGTGGTTCAACAGAGAAATTAAAAATAAAATAAGAGAAAGAGACAGATTGCACAAATCAATGACTCCACACCCAACACCAGAAGAAGCAAGCAGGCATAAAGAACTCTGTAGAATGGTGGAAAAATTAGTAAGAAATGCAAAGATAAACGAGGATAAGAGAGTTGCATCAATTTGAAAGAAAACCCCATAAGAGTTCTTTGCGCATGTTAATAGTAGGAAGCCAATAAAAAATAGCATACCGTCCCTTAAGAGACAATAGAGGAAACTTAGTGAACTCAGACTTGGAAAAAGCGGAGTTATTGAATAAATTTTTATTAGTGTTTTCAAAAATGAAGACACTACCTCAATCCCTGAACCAGCTATTATATATGAAGGGGCAGAACCGCTTGACAAAATAATATTTACAGGAGAAGACGTTAAAAACAAAAGAGAAAACTAAACAAGTTTAAGTCTTTTGGCCCGAATGGGATTCATCCAAGAGAAATTAAAAGTTAAAAGAGGAGATAGTTCTTCACCCATATAAACTCTACAGAAAAACTGCAGAACAACGAAGGCACCAAAAGGATGGAAACTAGGTAATGTGCCCCCAGTTTACAAAAAAGGTCCAAGAGAAGAGCCAGGAAATTATAAATCAATCTGTCTAACGTCAGTTCCCTGTAAGATTTTTGAGTCCATTGATAGAAACAACCTGTTGTTAAACAGTCAACACAGCTTCAGACAAAACAGATCCAGCCTATCAAACCTCTTGGAGCTTTTTCATAAGATGCTTGGTACTTACGACAGTAGTAGAGTAATAGATATACTCTACTTAGATTTCCAAAAGGCCTTTGACAAAGTTCCATACAAGAAACTAATGATAAAAGTTAGAGCTTTAGGAATTGTAGGAGAAATAGCAGACTGGACTGAAGACTGGCTAACTAATAGAAAACAGAGTCGTAATAAACGGTGAAGAATCAGAATGGGCAGATGTGACAAGAGGAGTTCCTCAGGGTTCTGTCCTTGGCCCACTCTTGTTCTTTATTTACACTAATGTACACTGACGAATGCATAACTAGCAGAATAGCAAAATTTGCAGATGACACCAAACTAGGTGTAAATGCAGCAGACCCAGATACAGTGGAAAGTTTAAGAAATGATCTAAGGAAAATAGGAGAGTGGTCAAAAAGATGGCAAATGCCTTTTAACTTGGATAAGTGTAAAGTGTTACAAATAGGAACAAACAACCTTCATGCCAACTATATGCTGCTTGGGAATGACATAAATAGTGTAGAACAAGAAGAGGACCTTGGAGTCATTATTACCAAGGACTTAAAATAAAAAACAGTGCATAAATGGTGAAAAGAAGGCACAGAAACTAGTGGGATACATAAAGATGCAGTTCAAATACGGAAACAAGGAAACGGTGCTGCAGCTCTACACATCCATAGTTAGACCTCATCTTGAATATGCAGTACAGTTTTGGTCGCCAACACTAAGAAAAGACATAAATAGATCAGAAGGAGTACAAGCAAGAGCCACAAAGGTAACTCCGTCCATCAGGCAAATAGGTTACCAAAGACGACTAGAGAGCCTGAACATGTATGGCTTACAAACACGACGATTGCAAGGACAACTCATAGAAACATTCAAAATACTGACAGGGATAACAAAAGTAGACAGTAACCTCTTCACATTAAAGGAAAACCAGACAAGAAATAATGGATAGAAACTAGAACTGAAGAGATACAACACATCTCTTCGTGGGAACTTCTTCACATACAAGATATGTGACACATGGAACAAACTGCCACCTCAAGTTGTCAACAGCAACAGTGTGGAAGAGTTAAAAGAAAGCTAGACAAAATCGTTAGAACACTGTGAATGAACAGTAAAACCTGCTCCTAGAGATAAGTGAGCACATGATGTCACCTCGGATGGACTAAAAAATCTTTGAGACATCCTAATCCTTGTCTCTCTCTCTCTCTCTCTCTCTCTCTCTCTCTCTCTCTCTCTCTCTCTCTCTCTCTCTCTTCCTTAAAAAAAAAAAGGAGCCAACTGAATCACGACAATATGGAACGTGATGAATATATAAATAAAGACAAAATCTACGAAGGTAAGAGAAACAATGGAGTGCTGCAAGGTCTTTCGACTTAGCGACTCTGCTAAGTAAAGGATTATAAGTCGAAAGGCCTTGCACCATTCCACTGTTTCTATTTCCTTCGTGGATTTTGTCTGTATATATATATATATATATATTATATATATATATATATATATATATATATATATATATATATATATATATATATAATCTCCTTTATTATACATTATATATATATATATATATATATATATATATATATATATATATATATTCTAAACAAATTACTAGATACGTATGTAACTGTAATAATCATTCTATTTATTACAATTTCATATATATATATATATATAATACAGTAATATATATATATATATATATATATATATATATATATATATATATATATATATTCTTATTCTTTTATCATTTTGGGTTGTGACATAACTTTATGCCAGTGAGAAAGATGGCTGGGTAGTTCACTAATTATGTTGAGTCATTATACAACTCCCCTTAAGTAGTAAATCGACTTTCAACGAGACCACATATAAGAGAATTTCATAAACACTATTATCTCGTTATGAAGATACTATGTAAGATGGAATCCTTTCTAAAATATCATAACTTAAAAAAAACACACTGTGCCCTGCTGCCTTTCCCTATTTGACAATAGCCTTCATAATAACGGTCATGCATTGCATAGGTGATAAGCACTCAGGATGATTCGTTAATTAATAACCTATTTTTTTTCTAGCGCACTGTTCGTACCATGGAACGCTGCTTCTATCCTCCAAACACATCTATCTCTCTCTCTCTCTCTTCTCTCTCTCTCTCTCTCTCTCTCTCTCTCTCTAAGCATTCCAAGGGGTTAACGTCCTCTTCAGCTGTTTTATGGACTTTAAACCTCTCCATGAACCAAAGATTGTGCCCTCAAGAAAGGCGTCTGTGCTTCTCCTCCTTTTAGCCAGCACGGAAACGTTTGTTGTATAGCACTATTCTAGCTTTTTCCATGCCCCTCTCTCTCTCTCTCTCTCTCTCTCTCTCTCTCTCTCTCTCTCTCTCTCTCTCACACACACACACAAATAAACAAGACATCCCAAAACTCGTGAGAAAACAGAAAAAATAATATATCACAATTTATTATCTCCTTGCATTCGTTTTTAACCTATTGGATAGACTGTCATAAACCTATCCAGTATTTTGAGAAGTTGGACGAAATGTATTACATTTTGTCCAGAATGTAACATGAACATAAAGCAGTCTAAAGGTTATAATATGTATCACCCAATGTTGTACTTACCATAATGAGCTCTAAAAGTTATATGGAGTTATGTAGAGTTATATTTCATAAATATTGCGATAAATACAATATAAACAATATAATAAAAATACAATAAATCTATATGCATTACTTGTAATTTACAGATCATCTGCATATCTACTGGAATGTATGGTATAACATGTGCTGTATGTAGTAATCTCCAAACCAGATGAGAGTCTCTCTCTCTCTCTCTCTCTCTCTCTCTCTCTCTCTCTCTCTCTCTCTCTCTCTCTCTCTATATATATATATATATATATATATATATATATATAGAGAGAGAGAGAGAGAGAGAGAGAGAGAGATATATATATACAGATATGATATATATATATACATATATATATATATATATATATATATATATATATATATATATGTATATATATATATATATATATATATATAGTATATATATATATATATATATATATATATATATATATATATATATATATATATATATATATATATAGGGAGAGAGAGAGAGAGAGAGAGAGAGAGAGAGAGAGAGAGAGAGAGAGAGAGAGAGAGAGAGAGAGAGAGAGAGTGCAGAAATACTGGAAACATAAAAGGAACTGTTAAGGGTATGTGTGGGGGGGTGTATAGAAGGGGAGAAGGGATGGGGTGGAGGGGGATAATTGATGGAGACAAATAGAAGGAATCATCCTCGTGTGTATGTTTGTGAGCACGCGCACGAGTGAAAGAGAGTGAAAGTCATATTAAAATTTCAACGCAAATTGTACTAAAGTAATATAAGTACTGAGTTAAATAAAGCATAAATACACTTTGCAGGTCGTCTACGTGCTGTATGGAATGCAAACTATTATTTTGTACTACATGTCATCTCAATTCTGTTTTACATAGTAGTAAAGTAGACGCCATAAACACAACTCTCTACCAGAAACGACAGCTCTCAAGAACCCTCAAGTCCATCAACACGCATAATAGATTTTCTGGGTAGAAACGAAGACCCACTGGGTACGACACCAAGGATCAAGATGACCACATATAATACATACACTAATCATTCCTGGGTCATAATAGATGCCTGGGTTACAATGAGAGAGAGAGAGAGAGAGAGAGAGAGAGAGAGAGAGAGAGAGAGAGAGAGAGAGATAAATGATACAAAAGATGTGACAGAGCCCATTCCAAAAGGTTTATAATGTGACACACTCCAGAAACCATCAGGAAATGGAATTGGGAGAACACGTACTATGCACCCCACAGCCAGCGAGAAGGAAAGGCCATATTTTCCTTGAAAACGCAATAAGCCAAAGGAAAACATATCTAAGGCTATCGACAGAAAAAGCAAGAAGGCGGAATGCCAGAGGCGTCAGCGCATGGCGCAATGTTCTTGGAGTCTTACAGAAACAAAAGATAAAAAGATGGACGACTTCCACCATCGCGGAAGGCTTTATCTCGAGCTAAGAATCAAGATGGACACTCCGATAAGAACTCTGCTCTCGCTCACACCATTTCCAGTCCTACGATAACATCCTTTCTCGGTTCACAAGATACTGGCCGCCACGATGGCTTTCGGGGGA
>NC_089755.1:25440176-25472676 GCF_040412425.1 Macrobrachium rosenbergii
ATTATACTTCCCATTCTCAGCTTGTAATTTGGGATGAAGTTACTAGGACCATGCCCTTCTCCACCCGCGTTGCAACGCATTGCATTCTTCTAAGTATCACTGCTTAGGTGAATGTATGGACAATGGATTGTGCTGACGTAACTCCAACCTCATTCCGGAATTTTGCAAAACAGGGGAGCTGGGTAGTATAGGAGCGTTCTAGCTAACAAATCACAAGTCCCTGTTATTATTATTATTATTATTATTATTATTATTATTATTATTATTATTATTATTATTATTATTATTATACAAAAATGGGGTTAAGGATTTGCTTAGTATGCTTCATTAAAAGGTAACTCCTTGTATATATATAAAAAAATAAAAACTGGAGTAACTAAACAGAGATATTAAATAACACCATTAAATATTAAATATATAAAATAAAAATCACTGAACACATGAACATAGTGTATGTAGTCAATAACAACTGCAAAACGGAGAAACATAGACGAAGAGAAAATGTGCTTCAATGTAAACAGAGGCAAGAGAAACCTTCGTGAAGACTGCCAGGCCATGCTACAGCCAAAGTTTTGGGAATAGTGATCATATGGCGACCACAACGCTTAAGGTAATAACTGTAGCACTTGAAATTACGCAGGATTAACCAATGACAGCATGGATACCAAAGTAAATTAGAAAAAACGCTACTGAAAAAATAAATAAAAAATGTTATTGCAAAAACTTACGAAAACATCATAAGACTTTATACGTTAATCAGTTGGTTAAACCATCTACGATTCTACTATCGAATTAGATCATATAATACGTTATCAAAATTACTTCGTCGTAATTTCTCAGATGTGTTTTATTTTATTTCTTTTTTACATATTTCAGGTAATCATAACCTGGCGAGGGGTGGCTCCAGAATAAAAAGCACTTTGGTCACTGCCACATTCATACTTGACCTCCTGAATCTTGGATGATCCCCTTTTGCAGAAAACTTTCGAATCAGCTGCTTCATACGCCTAGATATAAAGCTCATTAGCATCGCTTCATAGCCCCTACAAAAACTACACCATTCAACTCTCAAGCTTCCTGATATTAAGACCCTTCCTTTCCATAACTGTCTTATACAATCTATCCACAACCTTGACTTTTCAAAAAACCTATTATCCTGTGATCTTCCGACATGACCAAGCCATTTCTCATCACTCCTTTCACCTACGCTAAGCTTTTTACCACTTCTGCAATGCATCACTACATTCTCGCCCTTCTAGTTCTCATATAGCCTACTACACAAACAGGAACTCGTCTCAACAGCTCAGAACTTTTTCTTCATCTGCATTTAACATCAACACTTCACTTCAAGTGATGAAAGTTGGCTTAACAATCCCTCTTTAAGTTCCCAACTTGGCTTCTGTAGAATTCAAACCTCTTTCCAGTCTTCTGCACACACCCACCTACCTTTCTTGCTTCATTTATATATATATATATATATATATATATATATATATATATATATATATATATATATATATATATATATATATATAATTATATATATATATATAGATATATATTATAAATATAAATATATATATATATATATATATATATATATATATATATATATATATATATATATATATATATATATATATATATATATATATATAGAGAGAGAGATATAGATAGATAGAGAGAGAGAGAGAGAGATGTTAAAACAGGTATATACAGAACAGTACCACAAATCTGATGTATTCAAGACAAACAACGCTTACCTTTCAGAATACTCTACTAAGATGAAAATATAAGGAGCAAAGAAAGTAACAATCTAAATCCAAATAAACAAATAAATAAATAAATACGAACGCCTCCTTCACGTACCAAATTGAATCCAAGACACTGCAGCCGAATAGAATCGAAGCTAATTTAATTGGGTCCGGAAATGCTGACTGAAGATTTGATTCCGAAGGCGTATAGATTCTCCGTTTCGAAATAGGTGTAGCGGCAAAAGTCAATCTCTTACTTTCGTTTCCAGGGTAGAAGTCTTACGAAAAAAAGGCACAGGACATTCA
Source organism: Macrobrachium rosenbergii (assembly GCF_040412425.1). Classification (NCBI taxonomy): domain Eukaryota; kingdom Metazoa; phylum Arthropoda; class Malacostraca; order Decapoda; family Palaemonidae; genus Macrobrachium; species Macrobrachium rosenbergii. The sequence continues at coordinate 25,442,237 of NC_089755.1, forward strand.
CCTTGGAGAAAATAACCTTTTTTCAAAATCATGTCAAAAACCTCATGAAGTGACAAAGAGGGTTTACTCTCATCATGTTCAGTGCTTTCTTGTTACAAGGATCAAATAGGACTTATCGAATGGGAATCTCCCGTGGCTGAGTCATATTTAGCCTATATTAAGTACAATGACTCTTTCCTCTTACCTATTCCATGCAACTCTTCCGTCATTCAGACCTCTGACACATCTTGGTCAGTCACTCAATGACACTTTCACCACCATGCTGTCACATTTCATTTGCATTCCCTTCTGGTGCCTTTTAATTCGACTACCCAGTGCTTCCTCCTGTATTTTACTTGATCTCCCCTTTGCCTTGCAACTGCACTTAAAATAATGGTTTTCCTTCATTAAACATCTCATTTCCTCATCCAACCACCCGTTCCTCATTGGACGGGTTGGTATCGTTCTCGGCTAGCACTCTGCTGGGCCCGCGTTCGATTCTCCGACCAGCCAATGAAGAATTAGAGAAATTTATTTCTGGTGATAGAAATTCATTTCTCGTTATAATGTGGTTCGGATTCCACAATAAGCTGTAGGTCCCGTTGCTAGGTAACCAATTGGTTCTTAGCCACGTAAAATAAATCTAATCCTTCGGGCCAGCCCTAGGAGAGCTGTTAATCAGCTCAGTGGTCTGGTTAAACTAAGCTATACTTAACTTTTCATCAAACCACCCTTGTTTTTATTCCCTCTTCTTAACACACAATCTGATTCCAGTCTCAGCTGATAGCTGACCCCATTTTGGTATTTTCTTTAAATGCACACTATCCGATTCCATGTCTTCAACCCTAGCTCATTTTTATCCATTTCACTTTAAATGCTCTCTTCACTCCACTCTTACCTAATTCATTTGGATAAACACGCACACACACATATATATATATATATATATAATATATATATACACACACACTTTACAGACCTATTTTATTTGAATATACTGGAAAAACAAACCAGCATGTAGTCTTTAAACAGTTACACTCATGGTAAAAGTACAGAAAGTTTCACATGCTTAATCAGGAACATTTACGATAAAAAGTTATTTTCAATTAGCATCATGGTAAAAACGGGAAGCCATCATACGGTTTGGCTAATAAAAGTCACTATGAGAGACATGAAAATTGCGCTATTGCGCCGACGCACTACAAGTGGGCAAGGAGAGTTATTACCAACTTCATTCGGGGACGATCTTGTTTCCCTAATAAGAAAGAAATAAAAAAAAAAAAGCCATCTTCATCACAGCGAATGAAATTGCCCAATCTTCGCAAACCACTGGTAATAACTCCACTCCAAAGTTAACGGGTTAATAACACTTCGGCGTGCCTCAAGTCCAGAGATTAAAAGCGTGTTAGTTTCGGACACGACTTGTCGGAGCAGAAGTTGAAGCCAAGGAGGTATGAGGTGGGAAGGGGTAGGTGTAGGAGGAAGCTTTCTGGGCGGTATTAGGAGTGACCCAAGACTCTCTCTCTCTCTCTCTCTCTCTCTCTTGATCAAACAACGAAAAACAAACTCCAGACTTCGCAGGCATTTGCGGATATGAAGCAAGGGTTCAGGGAGGGGGAATACAGGGTGATGAGAGTCGGGTGAAACTAAAATGCATGAGAAAAAGTGGTATATTTAAAGTGAAACGGGGAATGAGAAGGGAGGAGAAGAGGAGAGAATAGGTAGATACGAATGAAGGATTAGTATATATAAAGCAAATGGGAACTGTGGAAAAACGAAGTTTAAGAGATGAGCGAAGAACAGCGGGTTGTCAAAGATCTTAAAATGCAATAATCATAGAAAAAAGACAGGGGTCAGGTGAAAATAAACAAAGGCATAGGCGTTCATAGAATCAATAATAAACCAAGGTATATCATCTTCGTGACCAGGTAATTATCGTTACCTCGTTTTGTACCCCGGACCCGGGATCGAATCTCGGCCTGACATCAGAATAACTTCATTTATTTCTTAATTTAGAACTAGGTTTCGTAGTGACAAGCGCTTCCGAAGTTGGAAGAAATCGAGAAGTTAAGAGGGAGTTATGCTTAATAAAATTACGTACGGATCTGATAAAAAGGGACCACTAGAATCTAAATATATATTGGACAGGAATATTGCTTTATAGTGAAAGAAAAAGAATCCCAATTAAAATACAACACTTTAAATCGATTTACTCCTTTTACTGCACGAAATGAAAAAGTACTACCACGTTAAATATAGATTCTGATCGAATTTCTGTTCAAACAAAACCAGCAATCATGATCCCCACAGCAGATCTCAGGCTATCAAAACTTTTTCAGAATCTCATATAACTTTATAACCATGGCATTCTCTCTCTCTCTCTCTCTCTCTCTCTCTCTCTCTCTCTCTCTCGGTGAAAATTATGTCTACATTAAACATAATTTTCAAATTTTGACTTAGCAGGGCCCAGTGACCCTACGCCTCATAAGTTTCATTTACACTTATCATTTGTAATTTTTTCATGAAGCTTCTGCATTCATGTCTTAAATACGACTTTTGAAAGAAGTTTATTAACGTTAAATCGTCTCAGGCGCTTTATATACACAAGGAATTTTCTTCCTGCTTCTCTTCCTTGGTTCTTCGTGGCTAAAAAGGATCTCGCCCCCGCCCTCGCCACTTCTTGCTTCTTTTCTTCGGCCCTGGCCTAGCAAAGGGCTTTGGGATGATCGCTGATTTAAGAAAATTAGACTATAAATCCAACCACTGCACTGGGGCACTTTCAGGCATCCAGTGCTCAAGACAGCGAGCGAAAAGAGGAAGTTGGAGTGGTTGGACAGCTAAAGGGAAGGCAGGATGCGGAAATGGAGGTAAACTAGAAGGCTAAAAAAATGGGTGCAAGGAGCTGAAGGGACGCTGCAAGTAATCCTTAGTATTGCCTTCAGTGCACCAAGTGAGGCGCACTGACGGCACCAACCCCCTAAGGGATTTTGGATGGTCGTCCAGTTGCCATGTGCTCTTACAAAAACATCTCTTGGCAAAATCCAGAGTTTCACTCAAGTTTTCTCATATCCTTAAACAATTAAGTACACCTACAAGCTGCATATAAGCAAGGAATTAGTGCTGGCATAAGTTAGTTTAATGTACACAAGCAACCAATCAACCAGGGAAATCGTGGTAATATATATATATATTATTTTCATAAAAATTCTTTGAACCTAACTCCAAAACCAAATCCAGAATTTATCATTAATATAGTTCTTTTATCCTTAGTAAAGAACACTTACTCTATCTCTTTTCTGTAAATATAACTTTGGACCTCACTCCAATAAGGTGATCACTTGTCACAGCTCTCTAACAGCAACGAGCCACTAAGCAGAACTCTAACCCTTGAAAAGGAACGCTTTATCTTTCCCTCTCTTTAAATATTGATTTGGATATACCGGCAGAAGCTGATTGCTTGTCATCACAGTCAGCAGAGAAAGACCACCTTCCGCCCTATCTCATCGGTTCCTGTCAGGTGGCAACGAACTCAAGGTTTCAATCATTTCAATATTTATTTTATGGGATCGAATGATTAATTAGAAGTGTTTATCAAGACTATTGAGTTAGGAGAAAGAATCTGGAGCTTACCACCTATCTAACTACTCCTTCCCCCAAAAAACTTTCTCCGGGAAATTATCAAGTATTAAAATAGCCGCTTACTCTGTAACATTCAACGTGGAACAATTTTTTTATGCTGTATCTGTTCCGTCTAAAAAGTTCCTCTTCCAAAAGTGAACTTTTTCACAGTAGCATAGAGAATAATGATAAAACTATTGTAAAAACATGTAGTAAAGCACGATGCGCGTGCGAGTGTGAGAGAGAGAGAGAGAGAGAGAGAGAGAGAGAGAGAGAGAGAGAGAGAGAGAGAGAGAGAACAAGCCCCAAATTATATATAAGAATCTCATTCATCAACAAGTTTTAACTTATACATTCCGTTTTGAGGCTCTTCTCCTCATCTCCTGAGTGTTAACATCAATATGAATATCAATGGGTAGAGAGAGAGAGAGAGAGAGAGAGAGAGAGAGAGAAATACAACTTAAAACGACAGAAACTGACAGGACGTATCCCAGCTCTCTCTCTCTCTCTCTCTCTCTCTCTCTCTCTCTCTCTCACTGTCAACCATCCCTTTCCCTCTCCTCTCCCCACTAGCTAGTCCCCACATCCTTGTCCCCATTCATCCTCCTCCTCCTCCCCTTCCTCCTCCTCTTCCTCCATTCCTCCAGACAAAACGCACAACAGCTTCTCTCTTTAATAAAATCAATGACTCCGATAGTTAATGACTGCCGAATATGTGTTAGTGTGTTTACCCCCGAGTGCGCCTTGCCATGGGCCACCTAAGCAAACAGTACGAGTACTGTGCTTGTTGCATTTCTTCTTTGTGTCATTTGCGATTCATTTTTCCGAGCTCTTGCTGCTTCCCTGTACTATCTCTATCAAAGAAGAACTCGGTTCAATAAAATGCGCCAGTTCTGATGATTGGTAACGGTGTTATTATTTTGGGTAATACTTTTTGTTCTTTAATTAAAGGACTTTGCATTGATATATTTACTCATTATTACGAGAATTTGCAGAATAATTGTTTTTTATAGGAAAAAGGAAATGTGAAAATGTGAAGGAAGCACGCGCTAATTCTCTTCATACGGAAAACTTAAGCAAAAAAAAAAATTTAAAAAAAGTTATTTAACAATGGATTCTACATGGAACTAAAACGATAGAAAATGACCTTCTTAGATGGCATATCCTCACAAATATGGTTGACTCTATGTCACCGAAATAAAAACATGGAGAACAGCTTAAACTGCATCCAAACGGCCAATAATAAATAAATCCTTTATACACATCGAAGTACCTCGATTTATTTTCAAAATTACATAGGAATTGTTTCGATCAGCATTTCAAATCACTGACATGCCCGTTTCCCTTAATTTGGGGACCAAATAAAGTCCCTACCTTATAAAAAAAAAAAATAAGGAAATGGTACCTGGAATTTGATACAGACCTTGCAAAAATGTAATACAAACGGCATATACATCTGTATAATGCTATAATGTACGAATATTTATACCAATATATACACACATACATACATACATACATATACATATAAATATACATGTATATGTGCATATATATATAATATATATAGGCCTATATGGTGCGTATGTGTTCCACTATGTAAGCATTCGATAAAACTGAAATTCAGTTTCAGAAGTGACAAATAAATTTTCTTTATTTGTTTCTGAACAAATTGCTCAATCACCTAATATTTGTTTTTAAAGTAGAGTTAGAAAGTTATGTCAAAAATGCAGCTGCGCACAAATGCAGTAGAATTTTAAAGACAATTTCCCTTATTCTCTGACTTACAGTTATTCTATTAAAGGGAATCAGGATTTTCATAGAGTTAATGACTTCATTAGTTTTTATTTGCACTTAATATTGATAATAATTAGGATTAAGCTGTTCCTTTTTCTTTCCTTTATTATGAAATAATTATTTCCTCATGTTTGCATTGGCCCTCATTCCAAATTGACTGATTATTTGCACCTCATCTTCAACAGAGTTCTGGCTCCTTCTCTCTCACCTGTACTGAACAATGATTGAACCAACTGTACAGTATAAGTCCAAATAAGCTGGACACTGGACACACACAATGTAAAATATAATATCTCAAAACTAAACGTTTCATCACAATTTTCTATCCTTTTCGCTTTCACTTCCAGTTTTTAAACGGGTTTCTATGGAGATTTAATTTGGCGACACGGTCATTTTGATACAAAAAATACTGATTAATCTGGAGGTTTAAAAGCACTGCTGCTTTTCTGTGTTCTTCACACGATTCCTGAGCGTCCATGGTCTCATTTCACACTCACTTTCACAAAAAAAAAAAGAATAAAAATAGGATACGGTAAACGGGTGCATTATAGGTGTGCACATTTGCTGTTCATTCGCCCCATTAATTTAAATTTGAGAGTCGGGGGTGAACGCTTTTGAAACCTTCGCGACTACATACCATATTCACCCATTGATCATTATCAAATATTATTCGGATGAAATTGTAAAGGTAATGAAGGGTTGACTAGATGGAGCGGACAAACTGAAGTTGCAGCCAAAATCAGGCCACATGAATACGATTAATCGAAAAGGCGATTTTACAGTGAATGTCGAAATACTGCAGAAAATCGACTGAAAGTAAAGAAAATTCCAGCAAGGTCTCCAGTTCTGCCGTTATTCAGACAAAATAACGAGATACATAAACAGATCCATTTTTTCAGGCACAAATTGTCCTACATGCTCAAGTTAAGTCTGGAATTCTGGTCAGTAAGTCTTTTGGAGTTATATACGAATCAAAGGTGATTTTATTATACAGTTTCTAGAAAAAGGAGATATAGCACTTAAAAGTATAAAATATACACAGCAATAACGGCAATGGACACTAACACTGTATTGCAAAGATGGTTTTTAATAAGTAAGTGGTAATTAAATCAGCATAAATATAAACATACACACACATTAAAAGCAGTTATGAAATAGGAACTTTCGCCAGAATGTCACAAAATAGGCAATTACGTACGCCTATTAGAATAACAAAATAGACAATTACGTACGCCAATTAGAATAGACAAAACTGGTTTCCTTATGGCTGAGAACATTTCTTATGCTCTTGGCAACCGCTCAGCCGCAGTTAAAAGTCAACACATGGCCGTAAAGGCTTTTCCCACTTTCCGCGAAGGAAAAAAAAGTAACCCAGCTGCGACTTATAGCTTGCGATTATCGAAAACCTTCTTCCTTGCGCGAATTAAAAATTACAGTTGTAAAAATAAAACTTGCGTTGCAGTTAAATATAAACCAAGTAACAACCATCCAACCGAAATGGTTGGCAGACAATAAAATAAAGAACAGCAAATAACGCAAAAAAGGGAGTTCAGCTCGTCGGTGCAATAAAAAAAAATAGGCAAAAGAGAAACCTTAAAATAGGAAAAAAAGGGACGACCCACAAAGCGTCACAAGAGAGAGTTGTATGATAAAAATAATATACGACAAAATCCTGTTTTAGAAAAGGCGCAAAAAAGAGCAAAGTTATTCGAAAGAAAAAAATTACAGCATGAAACACCTGACGGTAAATTAGTAGAAATAGAAAAATCTTCTCAGCTTAATCCCTAGTCTGGGTTGCAGTTTTTGATGAGCCTTTCCCAGGTAGAAATAGAGAATAGAATTCAAAAAGCATAATGAAACGACAGTTATTTGCGATACACAACTTGAACTTAAGTACAAATGAAGTCACTGACATAATTTTTTCATAAAGAATTCATTAGATCAGCAATTTGTAATACACACTTCCACGCCATACCGTGTGCAACTGATTTTGTTGTAAACTACCGCTGAATATTATTTTATATTAAAAATCTTTCTGCTTGATTTTGGCATATAATAGATTCATAAGGGAACTTGAGTGGGAGAATATGTAGATAACTTCATTTGCTTTCCCGTCACAAATGTTAGTATAGAGATGTGAATTTTAAGAATAATGTGTTTATAGCAAGTAAAGAAAACTAACACACCTAGGCTTAGGAAGGAAGCCTTGGCGTTAACATAAAAGTACTTGCAAAGGCGAATATTTTCTAGTAAACCATTATTTTTGAAGTAATTACGAATATAACAAAAATAACTTTATCTTTTATGAAAATACAAATATCCCTATAGAAAATATTGAATAAATATTTTCAAGCTCATCTGATTGTCTTACACACTGTAGACCTATGTTCCAATTGGTTCATATTGCCATTACCCCACTGGTTATGTCACACAGGCCACGCCCACCCATTGATATCGGTGGATGCGTTCTAGCTGCAGTAACACTTGCGTATTTATTTCTTTATCTTTATTTTAGCATTGGGGCATAAAAATAATCAAATAGGAAGGTCTAAAATATTACGGTTGTAATTAAAGCCAATATCATAGTTTTATGACAACTTTATGATTTTTCTTATCTTATTAACATTTGAACCTAGGCTTGATATAGACATTCTTCGTCGAACGCATCGGCGCTGAGTGAACGAAAGTTTTGGAAATGTTCCGTCACGTTTTTCCAAAATTTGGCTACACGTGATATTTTTTTACAGTTTTGATGTATATGACAGACTGTACTCTGGTGAAACATATCATGGCTTTATTTTATAAAACAATCGTGTTTTCGCATTTAAATGAAAGACAAATACACAGCATGTTAAGTTGCCATTTAGTGAATTTTGAACAAAATCCTATTCAGTAATGTAGCATCATTTCTGAGCATGGCTGTACAGTGCCTACGTAAAATGCTTTCCAGCAACGTGCTGAGTCCCTCAAAACAAACTGCACCATTCATCTCTGTCCCTTTCACTCACTTTCTTGAATATTAGGACCATTCCTCTCAAGTACCTTTTCAGATCATCTCTAAAAGAAATTCTGAATCCTTCTATCCTCCTTCTTCATAAGGCTTCAGAATGATATTCCTACGCATCCCAACTTTTCTCGTCCGTTCAATAATTATTCTCATGCCTCGTAAATACACAAGCAATTTCATGTCATCAGCTCCAGCCTTTTACTTTTCCTTTTCTTTCCACTTGCATTCAACAGTGTCACTTCACTTCCATAAAGGATAACTGGTTAAACAATCTTCTCAAATATTCCAACCCTGACCTTCACTGACATTCCAAGTCTCTGTGATCTTTTGCCCGTGGACTGCTACCCTCTCTGCTACACATATTGGGGGGACTCACCTCTCCTCTCATGCTAATATTCCTTTCAGATTTACTCGCAGTGCTTATATGATTCAACCGATCAATTCAACAACTACCTTTATTAACATTCAATATTCCATCTCACTGGTTTCCATATCCCATCATAACCTTACTCCTGCTCACATTTATTTTCAACTTACAAACCTTTTCGAAGTCTTCGCTGGTTTCTGTAGTTTTTCTTCACCAACCCCCAATAAATACTGCATCATATGAAACCATAAACCATTCCACGCCATTAATGGTTCCATTTTTTTCCCCTGACTTTGCATCTACACCTATTGTCTATTATCTTTGCCTTTTTTTTCCGAGGGTCATGTATGCCACATAAAGCTATTCTCGTTTGCTTTCAAACTTCTCACATTACTCATAACGAACATTTGATCCAAACACTTTATTTTCTGATTTTGTCCTGTCAATCTTTCTATCAAGAGTCTTATATACTCAAACCCTACCACATATATAATATATATTTATAAACACATTATATACATATATACGTTTGTTTTGTTTACATTCTAGTACGTTTAATAAATATAGTATTTTATACCTGTATGTATGTATGTATGTATGTATGTATGTATGTATGTATGTATGTATGTATGTATGTATGTATATGTATGTATATATGTATATATATATATATATATATATATATATATATATATATATATATATATATATATATATATATATATATATATATTAAATCACGAAAAATTAAAAACGTGACGATTATACGAACAAAATTACAGCCACCAAAGAAAATTGAAGCACTGAAGATGTTAAGTACTTTCGTCTTATTACCAAGACATGGCCACAGAAACTATAGATATACAGAGACAAGGGCCTATATATATGGCGGGTATAAATCCCAAGGGAATTGGATTGCTATACCAAAAGTTTGTTTAAAATATTCCCCATCGAAAATAAATTTAGAATCACATGTGCACAGTCTTATTAAAATTATTGTCACCTTTGCTAGGAACTATCTCTGGTGCCCATCTTTTTTTTATATTTATTTTTTTAGATCTGACTGACAAAATCAATGGGATTACAATAAACGCAGATTCGTGGTTAATAAGTTTTGATGTATGTTCCTTATTCACTAAAGTTCCCATTGACTCGGTACTGGAATACCTTAAAGATGAATTGCATAAACTTTATTTGCCATTAACAATTAGCCAGGTCGTAGAATTAATAAGATTGTGCATATGTGATTGTAAATTTATTTTCAACGGGGAATACTTTAAACAAACTTTTGATATGGCAATGGGAAACCCACTTTCGCCTCCTCTTTCAAATTTATATACGAATTTTTTGAACGCCTGTACATCTCCAAGATTTTCCATTTTCCTGTAACATGGTACCGTTATGTTGAAGATATTTTAGCCATCATACCCAAAGATTTGGATGTAAATAACATATTGGCTTAACTAAATTATCAATTCCCTTCTATTAAATTTACATTTGAGTTAGAGAAAGATGGTTGTTTACCTTTTTTGGACATTAGTATTAAAAGGGAACCTTTAATTATAAATTTAGTATTTACAGGAAAAAGTCAAATAATTTCACATATGTACACTAATATTCGGGGCATCATATAAATATCAAAATGTCAGTTTTTTCATCAATGCATTTTCGAGCCTTGCGAATAGTCAGTCCTGAGTTTTTACATCAAGAATTCAAAAACATCAGAAAAATAGGAAGAGATCTATGCTATCCAACCTACATTATGGATATTTGTCACAATAAAGCTATTAAGACCTTCTATGGGAAATCGGAAAGAGGAAAAAAAGAAGTATCCTCGAACACTCTTAGTTTGCCACATTATATGGGGTTTGAAGCTGTAAAAACATTTTTAAAACTGTTTAATACAAATGTATCCTTCATATATAATAACATAAAAAAACATACTTATAAATTGAACACCAGATTAAAACAACACAAATACTCAGTAAGAACAGGTAAGACTAATAATGCTCTATTTTTACATGTAAGTGAAAAGTCCCCAAATATTGTCATATTGTAACGAAGCTGTTTCCAGGAACTTGTTAGAATCTGTTTTGATTCAGTTGACCTGGGGGAATAATTTTAATGTAAGTCGAGGATTATTTTCTTTTGACCCTGTCATAAAACATATATTCCAGAAGGATTTGAAAGATAGAATGAAGCGGATTACCAATAAGTAGATTTCGATGTTAATCACTTGACCGTTCTGGGACCTCCCAACATTTTTGTATTCCCTTAGGGCCTATACCCACCATGTATATAATATATATTTATATATAATCGATATTATTTTATATATATATATATGTATCATAAAACACATATATATAGATATATATATATATAGAATATATATATATATAGAAATATCCAACAATCACGATGTTAACAGAAATAAATTTCTGACTGACGTCGGGATCATTTTTGTATTCTCAGGTGGAAAGCAAGGGCATTATCCACTGGGCCATACAAGTCTAAAGAAGTTGGAACCTAGAGCAACTGCATATATAGGAATTACCTGGGCAAGCTAACTACTTGCATACCATATATACGCCCTTGTCTCTGTATATCTTTAGTTGCTGTGACCACCTCTTGGTAATAAGATGAAAGTACTTAGCATCTCCAGTGTTTTCAATTTTCCTTCGTGGCTGTAAATTTGTTCATACATTGTGTTATATATATATATATATATATATATATATATATATATATATATATATATATATATATATATATATATATATGTATATATATATATATATATATATATATATATTATATAGTATATATATATATATATATATATATATATATATATATATATATATATATATATCTTCTTTTTCTTCTTCGTTTAACGTGCTTTTCCCATTTTCATATTGGGTAAGGACGATGCCTTCTTTGAAGGACTTTGATTTGGCGTTTATTAGACTCGATCGGCTGCCCTGCCTGACATCACTTAGACCTCGGAAATGTGTATATGTATCATTCCAAATCCCCAGCTCCCTTTCCCTAGCAGCGAGGAATTAGTTTAATACAGTGAGGTGTATACATATAATTATATATATATATATATATATATATATATATATATATATATATATAATTATATATATAAACATTTGTATATATATAATATAATATATATATATATATATATATATATATATATATATATATATATATATATATATATATGACATCTTTATATCTACAACATTAAACCACAAATCTTATTAATATATAATACTCTACCTCGGAAATAATACCGAAAGGGAGAAGGAATTATAATTAATAAGTGGTGGATAAGAATCACCGACAGCAACTACATCAGAATCCGAGGTAGAAGTGAATTGGATATGAAACATTTATACCTTAAAAATTGTTTTATATATATATATATATATATATATATATATATATATATATATATATATATATATATATATATATATATATATATATATATATATATATATATATATACATACATACATAGAGTATTATATGTGTATAAAAAGTACTAAAATTTAAACACAATAAACAAGGAAAAGTGAGATTCAACCTGGCATGTACAAGGGTACTTTCATAAAGAAATATAAACGCGAAAAATATCTACCAAAGAAAGAAGAAAAGGAAAAACTTCCATACATGAAATACAGAACAGGTAGGAAAGCGGCTAAACCCGACAATAAAAATGATAAAAAAAAATTCTGACTAGACAGAAAAACAGCAACAATAAAAAGTTTAAAACCTACAATAAACTTTTAAGCAGGAAACTTTTACTAGATAGGGAAAGAAAATTGTGACAGTAGTAAAAGATAAAAGAAAAATGTCAATCACGGAAAATATGATGAAATCACGTGGAAGAGCATTCCAGGTCATGAACAAACAAACAACTAGAGAGCATATATTCAAATTTGTGAAATAGAACTCGCGTAAACGACCCGCAAAATAAGCAAACATATACGTAACCCCTAAGTTGAAATACACAAGCTCACAAAAAACTACTGAATAATAGTTTGAAAAATACAAATACCACTAAAAACTACTACAGGATATGAAATTTTACGATCAAATATTAGCTGCTGATACTGCAAAGTAAGATAAGATAATCTGCCTCTGAAAATATTCAAAACATTATCCCCAGTGCCAGGAGATGATGTGTGCCCAGGGAAAGTTTGCAGTAATTACCAAAGTCTTCCGGAAGAAAGAACATAAACAAGAACACTGAATTTTGGCTTCTGCACGGCAGAATATTTTGGAAAATTTTGCATGTGTGTGTGACGGAGAGAGAGAGAGAGAGAGAGAGAGAGAGAGAGAGAGAGAGAGAGAGAGAGAGAGAAACTATATTTTCAAAAGGTGTAACAGGGAAAGTGACACCAGAAATCTTTCATACACTGACAATGTGTGTTTCGTTACCAGGAGAATGTCTACAAATATACAGTGCTTAAGCGTGCGCGTGTACAAGAAGTCAGAATTTTTAATATTCACAAATTTGTCTTTTATTTTACGCATGGGAGTTTAGCTCATAATCCCTGTGATGAAAACATGTATAAAATCTTTTTTAATGAAGTTTAAGGGATAACTGACAGGCCTGGATCATATTTAAGCATTTTATTTCATTGAATTTTTCGGAGGGTTTTAGAAAGGCTTTGCTTTCCGGATTAGTTTCTTGTTAAAGCTGAAGGCTGTGCAAAAACACCCGGTTCCAACGTTCAGCGGACATTTCACAAGTCGCACGATACAAAGGCGAATGTCTGTCTTTACAGGGACATTGTTTTTAATAGTTAAATGTTTATGTCGCATTTGTTTGCATGTCACAGCCGATAACAATTTAAGCAACGGTTTTTAATAGTTAAATGTTTCTGTCGCATTTGTTTGCATATCACAGCCAATAACAATTTAAGCAACGTTCGAATACCTCAAAACCTGCCACAGCCTCCGCAGAGTGGTCTTTAACAGCCTTCGCAACTCCACTGGTTGAAGGTGTACTCATTCACGCAAAGTGTGAGGTGCACTTAGGAGAAAATCTGAGTTGTCAGGCAGTTCAAGAAGAGGATGCCTTCGTGATGCCAAGTAACCTGACCTTGTTTATTTTTCCTGAACTATCATCTAAACCTTTTATACTTTTGGATAATTTGTACTTTTATTTACACCTTTATTCTCCCCGGTAACCTGGCTTTGTTTCTTTCCCTTATCTATCTACCTGTCAAGTCCATGGCCATTGTCTCTTTTTCTTCCCTATTTAAAATCGTGTCCTTACCAAAAATTCTTCACCTTTCAACTTGTATAATTTAGTCCCATCCTTTCTCCTTAACTTTCAAAGCCTCTTCTTTTTCCAATAATCTGGTCATGACTATTGCCCATACCTAACTAAACCTTTACACTCCCAAGTAATTTGACTATGCCTCTTTGATTGCAAGACAGAACTCTTGAGCATAACATGGTTTGAAATAAAAGGAGTTTTTTAATAGATAAATTTAATACGTCTGTACGAACGATAATGTAACATACTTTCTGTGATGCTCTTAAGAAGCTGTACTACATTTTCTTAACCCATACACGAACAAGAATCTACAGCTCTAGGTTCACCCGCGTGAGAGAGAGAGAGAGAGAGAGAGAGAGAGAGAGAGAGAGAGAGAGAGAGAGAGAGAGAGGTGCTAAAAGTGTGTGACTAATATGATGAAGCTCGCGGAGATTGCATCCGATCACTCAATCAAGGTGTTTATGTCGTTGCCATAACAATCTCTCTCTCTCTCTCTCTCTCTCTCTCTCTCTCTCTCTCTCTCTCTCTCTCTCTCTCTCTCTCTCTAACATTTCAATGCATACACATATTGAAACGAAGAATCAAGAATGATCGAGATGTAAATTTTACACTACATAGTGTATCACACCAACATCAATAAGAATAAGTGTATACAATAGAAAAGATGTATGGTTATAAATCAGGAGTTAATCAGGAATGCAGAGAGAGAGAGAGAGAGAGAGAGAGAGAGAGAGAGAGAGAGAGAGAGAGAGAGAGAGAGAGAGAGGTGGAGATGCTTAGAAATCAGAATCGGGGAATTTCAGGCCTTAGTACCAGAATTCAAGTGGAGAATCTGAGGAGGCTGTGCGTTAAATTTTCCCCAGTGCTGCAAGTCCACAGGGTTTCAAAAGATTAGCCTTCGCAAGGGCAGGAAAAAGGAGTGGAAATGATAAGATTGGTCGACAGTTTATCAGTGAACAGTATATGGAAGAATAAGGTGATGGGAATAATCAAAGAGAGGAGAGAAGAGACTCGTAGCACTTCTGGGCATGAGTTATTCGAAATACAAGTAGAAATAGAAAGGGGTTAATGTGAGAGAGAAAGGCTCCATGACAAATCCACAAATATTATCAAGCAATCCATTCTGATAAAAAAGAAGCAAGTGTAGGAGACGGGTAGAAGTTGGTTGAAGAAAGTTTTCAGGTTAATGAACCCGAAGGGAAAAGCACCAGGAGAAAGATGAGAGGTTCAAAGAAGCGGTCTTTTGATCGACAATCAGTATCAGGGGATTCAGGTTCACAGCGATGGGGAAAAATGACAGAAAGGTGGGATGATGAAATGAACTTCGTGATAAAGAACTACGAAGTCTAATTTGCAGCTGCAACGCAGAAGGGACACTGACGCAGACGAATGGGAGAGAATGGACAGGACAGGGGCGGAGAGAGTGTGTGTAAGACAATACAATACCTGGTGAGACATTAGTAAGAATTTTGCGAAAGAAATGTTATTAAACAAATGAAGAGGAACATAACGCGAAGGGCAAAATACTACATAAAAAGAATTTGGTATATGTTGATGTAACTCTACTCAAAATAGAAGTTATTTCTGCAAGTAAAAGGGGTTCACGTAAATTTGAGTATGGTGACGGATCTGCCAGTTCTGATATGAGGGGGATGCTGCATTACAGCAAGGCAGTGTTTTCAGGAGCCTGGCTTGTGTGTATATCTATACGAAGAGGCTAAAATCCAAAACAAATGGATAACGCAGTGGTGTGTACTTTTTTTCCGACCCATGAAAGCTATGTACCGTCCCGATGCTCACGCCAAAGTACTTTCAATCTACATACATACATACATACATACATACATACATACATACATTTATAGCAAGTCCAAACGGGGAGTTCACTGCGGTAGACTTTGTTACGCAACCCTAAAAAATATTAACATATGGATATTACAGCGCCTTTTATGTAGTAGAAAGTTCTATCCAAAGAGATTACACACACCCTATACAAACATACATTTTATATATATATATATATATATATATATATATATATATATATATATATATATATATATATATAGAAATCATCAACACACAATCACGTGTGGAACAGAAATAAATTTCTGACTCACGTCGGGATCGAACCCAGGTCTCTCAGGTGGAAAGCAAGGGCGTTATCCACTAGGCCATACAAGTCTAAAAAGTTGGAACCTGAGAGCAACTGCACCCAAGGAATTACCTGGGCAAGCTAACTGCTTGCATACCAGCGAAGTTTTCCCCAACTTCCCGACTCAGCAATGACCCAATAGACAACATTTCATTGAATTATCCCTTCTGAGTGAATAAGATAGAAATCATCAACACACAATCACGTGTGGAACAGAAATAAATTTCAGACTCACGTCGGGATCGAACCCAGGTCTCTCAGGTGGAAAGCAAGGGCGTTATCCACTAGGCCATACAAGTCTAAAAGAAGTTGGAACCTGAGAGCAACTGCACCCAAGGAATTACCTGGGCAAGCTAACTGCTTGCATACCAGCGAGTTTTCCCCAACTTCCCGACTCAGCAATGACCCAATAGACAACATTTCATTCGAATTATCCCTTCTGAGTGAATAAGATAGAAATCATCAACACACAATCACGTGTGGAACAGAAATAAATTTCTGACTCACGTCGGGATCGAACCCAGGTCTCTCAGGTGGAAAGCAAGGGCGTTATCCACTAGGCCATACAAGTCTAAAAGAAGTTGGAACCTGAGAGCAACTGCACCCAAGGAATTACCTGGGCAAGCTAACTGCTTGCATACCAGCGAGTTTTTCCCCAACTTCCCGACTCAGCAATGACCCAATAGACAACATTTCATTCGAATTATCCCTTCTGAGTGAATAAGATAGAAATCATCAACACACAATCACGTGTGGAACAGAAATAAATTTCTGACTCACGTCGGGATCGAACCCAGGTCTCTCAGGTGGAAAGCAAGGGCGTTATCCACTGGGCCATACAAGTCTAAAAGAAGTTGGAACCTGAGAGCAACTGCACCCAAGGAATTACCTGGGCAAGCTAACTGCTTGCATACCAACGAGTTTTCCCCAACTTCCCGACTCAGCAATGACCCAATAGACAACATTTCATTCGAATTATCCCTTCTGAGTGAATAAGATAGAAATCATCAACACACAATCACATGTGGAACAGAAATAAATTTCTGACTCACGTCGGGATCGAACCCAGGTCTCTCAGGTGGAAAGCAAGGGCGTTATCCACTAGGCCATACAAGTCTAAAAGAAGTTGGAACCTGTTCCACACGTGATTGTGTGTTGATGATTTCTATCTTATTCACTCAGAAGGGATAATTCGAATGAAATGTTGTCTATTGGGTCATTGCTGAGTCGGGAAGTTGGGGAAAACTCGCTGGTATGCAAGCAGTTAGCTTGCCCAGGTAATTCCTGGCAGCAGTTTCAGGTTCCAACTTCTTTTAGACTTGTATGGCTCTAGTGGATAACGCCCTTGCTTTCCACCTGAGAGACCTGGGTTCGATCCCCGACGTGAGTCAGAAATTTATTTCTGTTCCACACGTGATTGTGTGTTGATGATTTCTATCTTATTCACCAGAAGGGATAATTGAATGAAATGTTGTCTATTGGGTCATTGCTGAGTCGGGAAGTTGGGGAAAACTGCTGGTATGCAAGCAGTTAGCTTGCCCAGGTAATTCCTTTGGTGCAGTTGCTCAGGTTCCAACTTCTTTAGACTTGTATGGCCTAGTGGATAACGCCCTTGCTTTCCACCTGAGAGACCTGGGTTCGATCCCCGACGTGAGTCAGAAATTTATTTCGTTCCACACGTGATTGTGTGTTGATGATTTCTATCTTATTCACTCAGAAGGGATAATTCGAATGAAATGTTGTCTATTGGGTCATTGCTGAGTCGGGAAGTTGGGGAAAACTGCTGGCATGCAAGCAGTTAGCTTGCCCAGGTAATTCCTTGTGCAGTTGCTCAGGTTCCAACTTTAGACTTGTATGGCCTAGTGGATAACGCCTTTGCTTTCCACCTGAGAGACCTGGGTTCGATCCCGACGTGAGTCAGAAATTTATTTCTGTTCCACACGTGATTGTGTGTTGATGATTTCATCTTATTCACTCAGAAGGGATAATTGAATGAAATGTTGTCTATTGGTCATTGCTGAGTCGGGAAGTTGGGGAAAACTGGCTGGTATGCAAGCAGTTAGCTTGCCCAGGTAATTCCTGTGCAGTTGCTCAGGTTCCAACTTCTTTTAGACTTGTATGGCCTAGTGGATAACGCCCTTGCTTTCCACCTGAGAGACCTGGGTTCGATCCCGACGTGAGTCAGAAATTTATTTCTGTTCCACACGTGATTGTGTGTTGATGATTTCTATCTTATTCACTCAGAAGGGATAATTCGAATGAAATGTTGTCTATTGGGTCATTGCTGAGTCGGGAAGTTGGGGAAAACTCGCTGGTATGCAAGCAGTTAGTTTGCCCAGGTAATTCCTTGGGTGCAGTTGCTCTCAGGTTCCAACTTCTTTTAGACTTGTATGGCCCAGTGGATAACGCCCTTGCTTTCCACCTGAGAGACCTGGGTTCGATCCCGACGTGAGTCAGAAATTTTATATATATATATATATATATATATATATATATATATATATATATATATATATATATATATATATATATATATATATATATATGAGAGAGGGGAGAGAGAGTATCTGCGTGTTTGTGTGAGAATGCACAGTATATGCGTGAGTGCTTTTCGTACATATGATTTTAATTATATGATTATAAACAGTAGTAGCAGGAGCAGCAATATGAGGTCCAATTTAAATAGTAATGATAGTGTCCTAAACAGTCGCCGATGCTGTTCTCTCTCTCTCACTCTCTCTCTCTTACTCTAACAGACGCAGACGCACGTACACTTAATTCCTCCACGGCTTTCCCTCTCCCTCTATTTGTCCTTCTCTTGACTTTTGCTGTCCGATCTGTTTTTGACGACCCTTCCCTTTACCTCCCCTGATCTTTCTCTTTCCACTCTCTTCCTTCAGCGTTTCTCTGGTCTTGAACGGAATTCTGTTCATTCCCCTGAATTTAAAGAGCACTATCAAAACATTAACTGCTTTCCCGTTGTTTCCTACCGATTTCCAGCAGCCTCTTGACGGTGAGGATGTTTGTTCTATGCAAGTTCAGTTTAACATTCTTGGTTATTCAGGAAGATACATGAAGAAATACTTCAGTGGTAAACATAAAACATGCTGAGCTTCAACATAAGTTACACTCGTTACATATTATATATATATATATATATATATATATATATATATATATATATATATATATATATATATATATATATATATATATGTCTATGTAACGACTGTAACTTACGTTAAAACTCAGCATATATTTTATATTTACCAATGAAGTAATATATATATATATATATATATATATATATATATATATATATATATATATATATATATATATATATATATATGTATATGTAACGACTGTAACTTACGTTAAAGCTCAACGTATATTTTATATTTACCAATGAAGTGTATATATATATATATATTTATATATATATATATATATATAATCAAGCTACAACCGTCCTTTAATATCAATTCACTCTACCTCGGAAATAATATATTTTCATATATGTTACCGGGAATTTTTAGTTGATAATAAGTCCACCGTCCCGTGGGGTCGAACCAGCGACGGACGAGGAATCAGGACTACAGTGACACACTAACGCTTTCGGCCACAAGAGGTATAAGTGAATAACATCTCCCATCATCTCACCCCGTCGAACTCAGGTGTTTTGCGTTTGGAGCGATATCCACCCACCTCTGCCATGTTGACGTGTAGTGCGTTTGTCATACGTAGCAATATTATGACTATTTATCACATCACCGTGATTCATATACAATCGAAAGCTACAACCGTCCTTTAATATCAATTCACTCTACCTCGGAAATAATATATTTTCATATATGTTACCGAAGGAATTTTAGTTGATAATAAGTCCACCGTCCGTGGTCGAACCAGCGACGGACACAGGACTACAGTGACACACTAACGCTTTCGGCCACAAGAGAGGTATAAGTGAATAACATCTCCCATCATCTCACCCGTCGAACTCAGGTGTTTTGCGTTTGGAGGCGATATCCACCCACCTCTGCCATGTTGACCGTGAAGTGCGTTTGTGCACGTAGCCATAATATGACTATTTATCACATCACCGTGATTCATATACAATCAGAAAGCTACAACCGTCCTTTAATATCAATCACTCTACCTCGGAAATAATATATTTTCATATATGTTACCGAAGGGAATTTTAGTTGATAATAAGTCCACCGTCCGTGAGGTCGAACCAGCGACGGACGAGGAATCAGGACTACAGTGACACACTAACGCTTTCGGCCACAAGAGAGGTATAAGTGAATAACATCTCCCATCATCTCACCCGTCGAACTCAGGTGTTTTGCGTTTTGGAGGCGATATCCACCCACCTCTGCCATGTTGACCGTGTGATGCGTTTGTGCATGCGTAGCCATATTATGACTATTTATCACATCACCGTGATTATTATCAACTAAAAATTCCCCTTCGGTAACATATATGAAAATATATTATTTCCGAGGTAGAGTGAATTGGATATTAAAGGGCGGTTGTAGCTTTATGATTGTATATGAATCACGGTGATGTGATAAATAGTCATAATATGGCTACGTACGTGCGACAAAACGCACTACACGGTCAACATGGCAGAGGTGGGTGGATATCGTCTCCAAACGCAAAACACCTGAGTTCGACGGGTGAGATGATGGGAGATGTTATTCACTTATACCTCTCTCTTGTGGCCGAAAGCGTTAGTGTGTCACTGTAGTCCTGATTCCTCGTCCGCCGCTGGTTCGACCCACGGACGGTGGACTTATTATCAACTAAATTCCCCTTCGGTAACATATATGAAAATATATTATTTCCGAGGTAGAGTGAATTGATATTAAAGGACGGTTGTAGCTTTCTGATTGTATATGATTCACGGTGATGTGATAAATAGTCATAATATGGCTACGCGACAAACGCACTACACGGTCAACATGGCAGAGGTGGGTGGATATCGTCTCCAAACGCAAAACACCTGAGTTCGACGGTGAGATGATGGGAGATGTTATTCACTTATACCTCTCTTGTGGCCGAAAGCGTTAGTGTGTCACTGTAGTCCTGATTCCTCGTCCGTCGCTGGTTCGACCCCACGGACGGTGGACTTATTATCAACTAAAAATTCCCCTTCGGTAACATATATGAAAATATATTATTTCCGAGGTAGAGTGAATTGGATATTAAAGGACGGTTGTAGCTTTCTGATTGTATATGAATCACGGTGATGTGATAAATAGTCATAATATGGCTACGTGCGACAAAACGCACTACACGGTCAACATGGCAGAGGTGGGTGGATATCGTCTCCAAACGCAAAACACCTGAGTTCGACGGGTGAGATGATGGGAGATGTTATTCACTTATACCTCTCTTGTGGCCGAAAGCGTTAGTGTGTCACTGTAGTCCTGATTCTCGTCCGTCGCTGGTTCGACCCCACGGGACGGTGGACTTATTATCAACTAAAAAAAATTCCCCTTCGGTAACATATATGAAAATATATTATTTCCGAGGTAGAGTGAATTGGATATTAAAGGACGGTTGTAGCTTTCTGATTGTATATGAATCACGGTGATGTGATAAATAGTCATAATATGGCTACGTGCGACAAACGCACTACACGGTCAACATGGCAGAGGTGGGTGGATATCGTCTCCAAAACGCAAAACACCTGAGTTCGACGGGTGAGATGATGGGAGATGTTATTCACTTATACCTCTCTTGTGGCCGAAAAGCGTTAGTGTGTCACTGTAGTCCTGATTCCTCGTCCGTCGCTGGTTCGACCCCACGGGACGGTGGACTTATTATCAACTAAAAATTCCCCTTCGGTAACATATATGAAAATATATTATTTCGAGGTAGAGTGAATTGGATATTAAAGGACGGTTGTAGCTTTCTGATTGTATATGAATCACGGTGATGTGATAAATAGTCATAATATGGCTACGATGCGACAAACGCACTACACGGTCAACATGGCAGAGGTGGGTGGATATCGTCTCCAAACGCAAAACACCTGAGTTCGACGGGTGAGATGATGGGAGATGTTATTCACTTATACTCTCTTGTGGCCGAAAGCGTTAGTGTGTCACTGTAGTCCTGATTCCTCGTCCGTCGCTGGTTCGACCCCACGGGACGGTGGACTTATCAACTAAAAATTCCCCTTCGGTAACATATATGAAAATATATTATTTCCGAGGTAGAGTGAATTGGATATTAAAGGACGGTTGTAGCTTTCTGATTGTATATGAATCACGGTGATGTGATAAATAGTCATATATATATATATATATATATATATATATATATATATATATATATATATATATATATATATATATATATATATATATATATATATATATATATATATATATATATTATATAATATATACACACACACTTGCATTTACCTATTGATAATGCAAGTACACAAGCCTATTGAAAGTTTATGTCGTATTTCATTGTCTTTGCTTGTAATTTGTTCACTCTGTACCTCCTATAATTTCTGTAAAGAACATATGAACCACATGCAACGCTTTTACCAGTATCGATTGCGCGCAACTTAAAAATACTTTTAAACTAAGGCCTGGTCCAAAATCCAGGTGCACATTTCTCGGCTGTGGCTTGTATGTTTTGATGCTTATAAGTTTATGTTCATGTTGACGAAGCTGTGATTTTTTTTTTATCTTCAGTTCACATTCTTGAAATTATTTACCTTATTTCCTTTATATTTAATTTAGCCATTCTTATTTTATACAATTTATACATGCTTTACTTGACCTAAATTAAGTGCTTGACCTCTTATGCGTCTTTCACAAACCTAATTCATAACACACACACACACACATATATATATATATATATATATATATATATATATATATATATATATATATATATATATATATATATATATAGTGTTATGACTCTTCTACAAGTGAATTTGTCGGCCTTCAGTCTCATCACCCTTATTCCCCATCTGTTGGAACTTACCCGAATGAATTGCGAGTGCGGCCACGTGGTTCGGTTCCCTGGAAAGAACGTGGCCGATATTTTTTCTTTTTCTGATCGAGCCCTTTTCTCTCAAATGCAGGAAGATGACCACCTGAAGGAAAGCAGGAGAAGTGGGCCCAATGATTTAGATATTTTCCCTCCAGCTTTCCTTTACATTTACTGAAGTCATTTTGAATTTCCCTTTTCTTCTTTCTACCTAGCCAGATTTTAGGGTCATCTTTGGGCATCCGCTAGATGGCAGTCAGGTCAGGGCCCGTCCACGGCCCAAATCTATATAAGCTCCTGGCACAGAAGATTCGTGGCCGGTTTCAACTTCGGCCATTCAACGCTCTAAACAGTGAAAAGAGGGAGTTCGAGGGAATTAACAGCAAGATATTAAAATAAAGTTGGTACAAGATTCGAAAGGGAGAACTTGCACCAAGAAGCCACAGCTAAAGGTATTGGACAGCAAAACTGAAAAAAGGAAGCGGGAACGGAGGGAAAGTAGAAAGCTTAAAGTGGATGCAGTTGAGAGGCTGAAAGGACAATACACACACATTTATCAATATCTACAGTGTGTATACCTACAGCGTGTCATGCGAAGTGCACTGACGGCACTTTCAAGGGCTACAAAGACAAAAACTACTCCCCTTACGAACCTGCTAACAATATCATCCACCCTGGAGAGCTCCAGAAGTTTCGAGCTTTTGATGAAGCTTCGGAATCTTTGTAAGCCACTACTGCCTCGTTAGAGACAAGTAATCCTAAGCTATGAATGACTGTCAAACCCGACTTGAATGGAGACATGATCATCAACCGAGAAGCAGCGAGGCAGCCGAGTTTCTTCGTGATAAACCGACTTCCAGCTACTGGACCTAGAAGAACGCCTAAGGAGAGCTATTACTATATATGTAACTACCCGACCTCCTTGCCTTTGAACCCCATCTGCAAGCCACACAACGTTGTAAAAGCGAAAATCCCCATCAGCAAAGTCACTGCTCGCGTGTATCTGGGAATACGAGGGCCCTTTTCACTGAGAATTTCACACCGGAACCTTTACTTTGTTTCTAATGCCAGAACAACGACATCACAGCAACCGCTGCAGAAGTGAAATTTGGGAATGCACGCTAAAGAGCTCCCCCTCCTCTCAAGCAATACCTCCACGTCTAAAAGGTGGAAATTATAGAGTAGATGCCTTGATAAAGTCCTCCCCTCCATCCAACCTCTCCTTCCACTCAATCCCCTATTCCACCCTTAAACCTCCCCTCATCCTATCCTTACATCTCCTTCCCCGAGCCTTTCATATGCCTCCTCTAATAAGCGAGCAATAGCCGGCCGAGGGAGCGCCACAGTAAGCAGTGACAGTTGTGCAAGTGTTACAGTGAAAGACATATAATACGTCTGTTCCAGAAAGTCACTGGAAAGCCTCTTGAAAGAGCTGCTCTGCATTTTGGACAATATTTTTTTCTAAGTACCAGTTCCTTCTATTCCTTCCTGCTCCTCCATTGCTAAGGGTTGGGACTATCGAACAACTCGATCTTCCTTCTAAACTTGGCGCTTAACTGTGGAGGGCATTCTCCTTAGACTTCTTTTATCATTCCTCGTTTTTTCCATTTTTCAATTTTCATTTAGAGCAGTGGTACCCAACCTTTTTTTTTTTTTTTTTTTTTGCCCTTGCTACACCTAATCACGTCTAAAATCCTGGTGACCCCTGTGCTGATATATAATTCATATTATTCAAAACGTGAACTCATATTCACGTGGAGGAAGCCTAAAAGGCCATTAACCTGGTTTAAACAAGCTTCCAAAGAACATAGCCTCCGTGGATGAGAAAAATAAAAGAACCAAAGGACAGTTCAAGATCTGAGGAAGAAATCACTAAGAAATTGTAAAAAAAGAATATTAAGTGATATTACAATAATAATGATGATTATAATAATAAAAAAGTATTCACTGGTAGAGAGAGAGAGAGAGAGAGAGAGAGAGAGAGAGAGAGAGAGAGAGAGAGAGAGAGAGAATATTAAAACATCTGTGGATTGTCTCATACGACAACAGGAAATAAAGTTGCAAAACATATAAAAGAGAACTGAAATGTATACAATATAAAATCATTTGAATTTAAGTTTTTTTTCTATAATACTTCGATCATCTGAATTACTGTACAATAAAATAAAGGTACCTATCAAATGCAAAATACAATTTGAGCTCGCCTTAAGATAAGATTACTAAAGATAGTCTTAGCGAGATCCTTGTGTTTCATGCCTGCTGCAGAGAGATTTTATGGTGGGCACTACTTTAGTCAGCGATATCCAGTCGATTTCTTTTCTTCAGTGGCAAATTATTTTCAGCACTAAAGCCACATTCAGCTAAATATGAAGATGGGAATGGTAACAACAGCTTTCTTGCAAAGCAGGTTGAATTTAGGTGTTTAGTTTCTGTCTCATCACAAAGCCACGCCACCGCTCCTTTTATATTGAATAAAGTTTTAACTGACTCATCATTTTGTATTTCCGAGAGTTCTTCTTGGTACTGCATTGAAACTATAAGAGCCATTTGATTGTTGTAATGGTGGTGATATTATGTCCAGTACATATGCAATTACACATGTACATATGTCATATTTCATTTATGCCACATTTAAATAAACTACGTTTCTTAGTAAATCTAAGATAATTCCCAATATGTATATCTGTACTGATCATGAAAGGAAGGCTATTGTGAAATCTCCGTTTGGTCAACCCAGACGCAGACGTCATCAATAAGTACCTGTGTAGTGCTTTAAGACAGTGCGTCATCATACATTAGCATGCGTTTGCATAAACTCAGCGTTCTCCTTTTTTGATCAGAGCTGGAGGCAAAGTCACGTAGCCGTGGGAAGTCCTTGGGAACGAGGTCATATGTTTGTTTGTGTGTGTGAATCTTAGTCTTGCTATGTAAAAGTGTGAAAGCTTAGATATTAGATCGACATGGGAGATCATCCTACAGACCAATTGTATTCTTTTGTATATAGTCTTTATACGAAATACAAGAAAAACCACTATGGAGTTTGTCTGAAATCCTGCAGAACATTGGTCTGATCTTCCAAAAAACAGTCTTATTCTACAGCCATGGAGAAACTGAAGATGTCATAACCAAACTCTGACTGAGTTCCAAACACAGTCCTTATAACCAAACACCAGGAGGAATTTCTGATGAAATACCTTCCTATGTTACATACACACAAGTATTTTTAAGAATTCATACTGTATATACACCGTATGTATTAAACTCGCACACACTCATACTCTCACACACGCTTCTAGGAGAAAATTCATTGTTAATAACTCATTCTCGAACTGCACCCCCCCCCTTAAAAATCAAATTAGTTGGGAACCACCGTTTCAGAGTAAATGAAATCTCAGGTTCATTTCCCTTAGATTATATACCCGTATCTACGATTTTTTTTCGCTTTCCTTCCCGGTTCTCTTAAACAAAACCAGGACAGTCTGTTGATGAACATTCTCTCTCACTGATGGGTTTCCTTTTTAATCACTTTTTTTTTACCTCGTTACAGGTAACATTTGTTACGGTTTACTCAAGACGCAAGACCACGTCCTGGCATACAAACAGGACGTGGAGCTAAATCTGTAGAAGAGTACATTGAAATTTATTCACTAAAGTTAATATTTTTGAAGGGAATGAAGAAATCTTTTGGGGAAGACAAGTGGAGTTCGTCTGTAGTCAAAATGCCACACTATTAAAAATTTGAAGAACTACATAACAAAATGTGTGAGAAGTTGGATGAGTGGAATTATATATATATATATATATATATATATATATATATATATATATATATATATATATATATATATATATATACACAGACAGATAGATGGATATAGATATAGATACATATATATATATATATATATATATATATATATATATATATATATATATATATATATATATAATATATTATATATATCTATATATATATATATACACAGACAGATAGATGGATATAGATATAGATACATATATCTATATATATAATATATTATATATATCTATATATATATATATATATATATATATATTATCTATCTATACATATATCTACATATATATCCATATATATCTATATATATCTATCTATATGTATATATGTATATCTATATCTATCTATCTATCTACCTATATATATATATATCTATATATATATATATATATATATATATATATATATATATATATATATATATATATAAATATATTTACATACATATACACTTCTCTGTCTTCAAGCCTTACCCATTTCTAAATGGGGTCGCTGTTTTCAATCGACCTTCTCCAACTTCCTCTGTCCAGTGCATCATGGCTTCTTAAATCTCTCCTGCATGCCATTCGCTATTTTATCCTTCCATCTGAACTTCGCCTTTCCCCTTCTTCTCCTTCCCTTCAACTTCATGCTCATAACCACTTAACAAATAACCTTTTATCCGCATGACATGACCAAACCACTTGGTCTTCTTTCCTGGGACTTCTTCAATACTTCCACCTACTTTAACTGTTCCTTTAATAAATTCATTTCTGATTCTGCCTCTTCTTGTGACTCCACGCATCCATCTCAACATCCTCATTTCTGCCACATTCACCTCTAGTTTTCTGTCAAAGAAAACTATTGAGATGGCTATTTGTCTGTCCATCCGCACTTTTTCTGTCCGCCCTCAGATCTTAAAAACTACTAAGGCTCGAGGTCTGCACATTGGTATGTTGATCATCCACCCTCCAATAATCAGACCTATCCAATGTGCAGCCCTCTAGTCTCAGTAGTTTTTATTTTATTCAAGGTTAAAATTAGCCGTAATTGTGCGTCTGGCAACGCTACAGGACAGGCAACCACCGGCCCGTGGCTGAAAGTTTCATGGGCCGTGGCTCATACAGCATTATACGCTGTACAGAAAACTCGATTGCGCCGAAGCTTCTTCGGCGCATTTTTTAATTGTTGGTTCTTGGGCTTTCTTCATCGGCCACGCCTCGGTTCCGTATACCATCGCTGGTGTGACTTCACTTTTGTAAAACTATCTTTACCCTCCGCACTGATCCTCCTGTCACACAATATCCCTGATGACCTTCTCCCGTTCATCCAAGCATTACATTAGTCACTAGTATATTCATAACTGCTAAAAAGTCATGAATCCTTAGTAAGAACATTCAACGATATTATCAGCTTCTTGTAACTATACAGAATACTAAAAGCATGATGAACCCCACTACAGACAATGCCCTAGTTATCTCTGTCTTCCACGAACTCCCTTGCTTCCTCTGCTGAGACGCCGCCTTTCCAGTTCCTCCTTGTCACCAGCTATCGAAAATTGCTAAGGTCTTCCTCTCAGCACGTCCGAGTCATGCACTCTTTTCACAAACCTGTCGTCTTCCATTTTCTCCACATGACCAAACCTTCACGAAATACGTCGGTCGTCTTTTTAATTTATGCTTACATTATTCACTAAACTTTCAGCCCATTTTAAACCACTTTTGCTGTGTAAATCATTCATATCGACAGCTTCAACTTTCTCTTCTTTTAATCGCCTTCACTTGAAAGTCTATTTGAATATTTCAAAAGTAATCTCGCAAAATGAGATAGACTTTTTTTAGGATAGTCTCATTAAACTCCATTTAACCTTTTAAGGAGCATGAACGCATTTTCGCTAGTATATCTGAAAGAATTCTTATTTAATCACCCTTTCTGAGTAAATATTCTCAGCTAAACAAATCTTATGCAATGGAACAAACTAGAACACTAGTAAGGGTTCTCAGACTTTGACATCCATTACTTAATAATCTAGAGAGATAATTATACTTACCTTAGTTCTACGTTCTAGATCAAGTTGCTCTATAACTTGTTTCTAAAAGAATATTTTGTCCAGCAATTTCTCTATGCATGTGGATTGAATTGAATACAGAATTTAGGCCAAGGGCCAAGCACTGGAACCTATGAGGTCATTCAGCGCTGAAACGGAAATTGACAGTTAAAGGTTTGAAAGGTGTAACAGGAGGAAAACCTCGCAGTTGTACTATGAATCAATTGTTAAGAGAGGTTGGAAAGTAGGATGGGAGGAAGAGAATATGAAAAGAGGTACAGTAACTCTATAATACATGATACAAACGTAAGGAAGTAAAAGGATGGTGAGAGAGAGAGAGAGAGAGAGAGAGAGAGAGAGAGAGAGAGAGAGAGAGAGAGAGAGAGAGAGAGAGAGAGACGCAAGCATTCAGACACCTAATTATGAAAAAGCCGGGTTCATGGAAGTGCCAGATACCTGAAGAATCGAGAAGTGAAGACGAAGGGAAAAAAGTGGAAAACCAGCCCAGCTCTTATAAAGGTTATCTGCTTCAAAACAGCTGCTCCAGAGGTTATTAAGGACAAAGGAATAGAAGGAAAAGAACATCAGAGGCTTAGGCATTAAGTAACAAGCTCCCAACACCAACACCAGGGTTACAGCTTCTCTCTCTCTCTCTCTCTCTCTCTCTCTCTCTCTCTCTCTCTCTCTCTCTCTCTCTCTCTCTCTCTCTCTCTCCTGAGGTGCATCGCAAAAGCAACCTTGCAGATAATCCTAATTCGGAAATTGATAGCCAAGGGATATCATTGCAGACAGCCACAGCAGATGAAGAGAGAGAGAGAGAGAGAGAGAGAGAGAGAGAGAAGTTCCGACTGGAAGAAGGTATTGGCAACTAACTGGTAACCAGCTGGACTTATAAACAAAAATATATTAAATGTAGATTGTAACGTTACTGAAAAAATAAGATGTTGATAAACGTCATCCTGTGATCTGCGCAAGGCAGAGAAAAAACGCAAAAAGATATTAACTGAAGGTTGTACAGGAAACACGAACTTCAGACATATTAAATCCTGAAAGAGATACAAGACGGGTACAAGAGTTGCAGAATACAGGCGACTACCTGCATGATTGAAGAAGAGTACATCGACACAGACGTGCAATCATTCATACAAAAATTCTCAAAAATTTATTCAAATTTGTCAGTGTTGGTTTAGCAGCAGACACAGGGAAAGTATATAAAATTATAGAGTGAGAGAGGGAGAAGAAATAAATTCCTTTCATAAATTCAAGTTGGGTAAAGTGTCCGCTTAGCAGCAATATATATATAAATTGGGAGTAAGAGAAAAAAAATTGCTTGGACA